>NW_025814235.1:0-287708 GCF_018902025.1 Drosophila willistoni
TATGGTAATGTTGCTACGTTCAGCAACTCGGTAACACTGCTACGTCTCAGCTGTACATTAATGTTGCTACGTTTCAGCAACTCGGTAACACTGCTACGTCTCAGCAGTACGGTAATGTTGCTACGTTGCAGCAACTCGGTAACACTGCTACGTCTCAGCAGTACGGTAACGTTGCTACGTTTCAGCAACTCGGTAACACTGCTACGTCTCAGCAGTACTGTAATGCTACGTCTCAGCAGTACGATCATGTCGATACTTCGCAACAACTCGGGTATGCAGCTACGTCTCAACAGCACGCTTATTTTGCTGCGTCTCAGCAACCCAATTACATTGTTACATCGCAACACGGCTATATGGTTACGCCTCGCCAACACGTACCCTTCGCACCGACTCATCAAAGTGGTAACATTGCTACGATTCAGCACTACAATAACGTTGTTACATCACAGCAAGATAATTATGTTCCAACGTCACGGAATTACGTAAGCAAAAGTAGGTCAAATGTAAATGTAGGTCAGTATTCGGAAAGTTCTCAAGATTTCGCAACCCAACGACAACAACGACACGAAGTCAACTGCGAAGAAAAATATAATAATTTTAATCATTCTTTTGGAAACATGAACGAAATTATAGCTCTTGTTCCTGAATTTAATCCATCGTCCGTAAAATCATTGGATTCGCATCAGTTTGTTAAACCTGTGGAAACTCTTGAAAACGCATATTACTGGGACGACAGAAAGGTAATTTTTGCAGTTCAACAAAAGAGGCAAGGTGCAGTTCGTTACTGGGTGGATGCAACGGATGAAATATTTCAAACATGGCCAGAATTTGTTTCGAAATTTCTATACGACTTCCCATGTATCAGCAACGCAGCTGATGTTCATTTAAAAAATGCTGAAAACCAAACGGGAAACAACGGAATCACCACAAGATTATTTTATAAAATGCTAGCTATTGGTAAAAAGGGTGAGTTAGCTGATTCAGCAATTGTAGCACATATTATAAAGATATCTAACCATTATACCTCATGTAACGAACTTTACGAGATATACATGCCTATGCGGCTCATAACGAAATCAAATATAATCCACATAGCTTTCAAAATAAACGTGAGCCCAACGGTAATACGCAGAAGTCAAGTCAATCCGTAATAAAACGGATATCCAAAGAAAAGATAGAGTCGTCAATCAAATGCTTTAATTGTCAAAAGATGGACATTATTCCTCAGATTGTCCTATTCCACAGCGTAAGCCTCGATGTACTCATTGTAATCGTACTAATCACGACTCTACCAACTGCCCTGAAAAATTCGAAAGTAAATAAAATTGACTCAAACATCAACTTAGATATTTGTAAATTTATTTCAGTTAACGGAAACGAAACAAACGCATTCGTCGATCCAGGTAGTACACGTACTCTGATTCGAAAATCATTTGCCGAAAACGTAGGCGTTTTGCAACGATGTGCAATCACACTGAACGGATTTGGAGGAGGAAAATTCTTCTGTAACCAAAAACTAAATGCGAAAATCGTTGTCGACAAGATAGGTCACGAAGTCGAAATCCTTGTAGTGGAAAATGACTTAATATCTGAAAACGTTTTATTGGGTAAGGATATTCTTCGTCGGGATGGAAATAAACTAATTATTCACGGAAACAAATGTTTTATCGAAAACATACGCCAAATAGAAACAGTTCGAAATCTAGCAGATACCGAAAACGAAGAATTGGAAAAGGCCTTAATAGATAATGCTGCTTGTTTCGGGCAGAAAACCAACGAATTAGGTAAATGCTCAATATCGAAAATGGAAATCACTTTAACATCAAACGTCCCATGTTATACGAAACCATACCGAACACCGTTTGCGCTTAGACCTATTGTTACGAATATCATATCTGAGCTACTGGAAAACGATATAATTCGTCCTTCGTATTCGCCGTACGCCTCGGGAATCGTCATCGTAGGTAAAAAGAATGGAGAACATCGTTCTCTTTGGACTCATTTACGCTCCGGCAGTCTTTAAGTCGGTAATGAACCAAATCATAAAACGTATGGAACCAGGTGAGGTACTCGCATATTTAGATGACGTAATAATCCCAAGTAAGACCTTCGAATCTGGTATGCAACGAATTAAAAAGTTTTTCTCAATCTTACAAGACAGTGGCTTAACCCTACGATACGACAAATGCAAGTTTCTCCAATCCGAAATTACGTTCTTGGGCCACATAGTCAATAAAGATGGAATGAAACCTGGCGGATGTAAAGTAAGCGCAATTAAAAATTGTAAAGTACCTACAAACGTAAGAGAAGTAAGAAGATTCCTTGGTCTCACAGGTTTCTTCAGAAAATTTATTGAAAATTATTCATTAATATCACGTCTTTTAACAGAACTGCTACGCAAAACGGAGGCGAATACATTTAGTTGGGGAGAAGCCCAGCAACATGCATTTGTCGAACTAATCGAAAAACTATGTAGCGAACCTGTTCTCACTTTATACGATTTTTCGGCTAAACACGAAGTACACACCGATGCTTGTGCTTTAGGCCTAGCAGGAGTTTTACTACAGTTACATAATGACAAAGATTGGCGTCCCGTTTGTTATTTTAGTCGACACTGTACCAACGCTGAGAGTAAATACCACAGTTACGCATTGGAAACGCTTGCAGTAGTAGAAACACTCCAAAGGTTCAGAGTCTACCTTTTGGGAAAATCATTCCGTCTGGTGACGGATTGCTCAGCTATTGCCAAGGTTAAAACGAATAAAGAACTCATTCCACAGGTGGCGCGCTGGTGGATTAAAATAAAGGATTACGACTGTGAATTTATTCATCGAGATGGTAGCAAAATGGCTCATGTAGATGCGTTGAGCCGAGCTCCAAATTTACCCCCGGAAGGATCACTAGATGAATTTGTTAGAACCATAATTTCAGAAATCGATGACTGGTTGTTAACAATGCAACTACAGGACAAAATACTTGCCGAAATAATCGCAGTACTGAAGGGAAAGCGTCACAGTGATCAAGCAACTACGTATTGATTATGTCATCGAAAATCATCGCCTTTATCGGAAAACGGTAGTGTTTTCGCGTTTGTTGTGCCAAAGGCAGTTAGATGGCGTATTGTTAAAAGTTGCCATGATGATGTCGGACACTTCGGTCTTGATAAAACCATTGAGAGGATTCAAAAACGATTTTGGTTTCCAAAGATGAGGAAATACGTGAAGGACTATATTTCCACATGCATCCAATGCTGCTACTATAAATCTAAAGGAGGAAAGCCTGAAGGTCGCATGCATTACAACGATGTTGAACCGGTTCCTTTTCGTCGACTTCACGCGGATCATTTGGGTCCTTTTATTCGAAGCAAACGAGGAAATACTCATATACTGGCTATATCTGATTCATTCAGTAAATTTCTAATCGTAAAAGCAGTTAAAAGTACAAAATCATTACCTGTTCTATCAACGCTAAACGAAGTTTCTAGTTACTTTGGCTTGCCAAATTTTATTATAACAGACCGTGGAACAGCGTTTACGTCAAAATTATTTGAAGATTACTGTAAGCAAAACCATATCCAACACGTTAAGAATGCTGTACGAACACCCCGTGCAAATGGTCAAGTGGAAAGCGCAAATCAAATAATACTCAATTATATACGAACGATGAACGAAAATCCAAAGGATTGGGATCTGACTCTTCATAACCTTCAATGGACCGTCAACTCGCAGAAAAACAGTACCACTGGATTCAGTCCAATTGATCTCGTATTTAATTTCAACGCTATTGATGTCGTGCAGAACAACCTTACTGCAGCGATACACGCAGATCTGGATAAGCCATATTCCAACGAAACCGTCACCGAAATTCGAAGTCAAGCCGCAGCCAATATCGCATCAGAAAGAGCTAAATGGAAGAAACGTTTGACGCCAAACACGCTAACCCTTTGTTTATTCCACAGGTGATCTTGTAGTAGTAGAAAACGAACCAGCCGCGACAGGCGAATCGCGTAAACTGGAACCACGACACCGAGGTCCTTATCGTCCTTAACGATCGCTATTTAATCAAAGATGTCCCCGCATACAGTTACAGGACGTAAATACTGTTCTGTATATTCCTCGGATAAGATGAAACCCTGGTGTTCAAATATTCCCGAATTGGATGTATCTGACGACGAAGATACTCGAATCGAGGCCGATCCGAATGCAGGATTGGCCGAGCTGTCACCAGACAGTTCATTAACATACTGATTCAGCCCTGGGCAAGCGACGTTATGCTCTACCCCTGGTGTTATCGATAAGTATCAAAGAGTTGGTAACAAAACGTTGACGAGAAAGGGTGCGAACGAATAAGCTCCTACGATCGGTGGTAACGAACGGCCATCACGAACGAATCCAACGGCATCGCTTTGCAAACGTCATTTTATTGTTAAGTCTCAATTAGTTAATAAACTTATATTAATTATCTACCTAAACGTACGTGTCTGGCATTTCTATTGTTCCCGTAAGCCGCACCCCCCGCCGAAGCCTTCCTGACAGCTTCTCCATCTACAATCTTCTACTGGGTAATGTGATTTGCAACCGACATTGTCAGAAGTGGGTTTTAGGTGTGACAATTTTCAGACGTGGGATGGTGTCCAATTTAGAATTTGGATAGTGTGCAAAAAGGAACTGATATTTCTCATAAGTAGAAGTGTGTGAAGACAAAGGTAACGCGCAATTTTCCGCGGTAGAATAGCGTGGCATGAGAAACTCGCAAAGTGTAATAGTGTGTGTTCTGCGCATGAACGAACTCGTAGAAACGAGAACGAAAGACGAATAAGCACAACGAAAAATCAACGAACATACAAGTGTGAAAGAGTGTGAAATAATGCCGCAGAAAAACTACGTTTCAAAGAAAGCTTTGCAGCAAAAATGTAGACAAGCTGGATTGTCAACGTCAGGAAATCGAGAACAATTAACTAACCGCGAGAACAATTAACTAAAGACCTATTTCGCTATTAGACAAAAATAATTATTGAAAAAGCAAAAAAAAAAAATGAAAACCCAAAACTAACTAGTTTCGGGCGGGGGTTGAACCAGAGTTCCGTCGATTTTAGGCAGGACCTCTACCCCTTACACCATCGAGCTGCTTGTAGACCACTCGGCGTTTTACTTATAAGTCACCAAAGCTATAACTTTAAAGCCGATTTATTAGGAAAATATAGAATAGTGCGCCGAAAAATTTCACACAGCTTCAAATGACGGGGTATTCTACAACATATCCAAAATTCATCCAAATCGGTGATTCGCATACCTGAAGTTCCCCTTGTCAGCAGTACTGTAATGCTACGTCTCAGCAGTACGATCATGTCGATACTTCGCAACAACTCGGGTATGCAGCTACGTCTCAACAGCACGCTTATTTTGCTGCGTCTCAGCAACCCAATTACATTGTTACATCGCAACACGGCTATATGGTTACGCCTCGCCAACACGTACCCTTCGCACCGACTCATCAAAGTGGTAACATTGCTACGATTCAGCACTACAATAACGTTGTTACATCACAGCAAGATAATTATGTTCCAACGTCACGGAATTACGTAAGCAAAAGTAGGTCAAATGTAAATGTAGGTCAGTATTCGGAAAGTTCTCAAGATTTCGCAACCCAACGACAACAATGACACGAAGTCAACTGCGAAGAAAAATATAATAATTTTAATCATTCTTTTGGAAACATGAACGAAATTATAGCTCTTGTTCCTGAATTTAATCCATCGTCCGTAAAATCATTGGATTCGCATCAGTTTGTTAAACGTGTGGAAACTCTTGAAAACGCATATTACTGGGACGACAGAAAGGTAATTTTTGCAGTTCAACAAAAGAGGCAAGGTGCAGTTCGTTACTGGGTGGATGCAACGGATGAAATATTTCAAACATGGCCAGAATTTGTTTCGAAATTTCTATACGACTTCCCATGTATCAGCAACGCAGCTGATGTTCATTTAAAAATGCTGAAAACCAAACGGGAAACAACGGAATCACCACAAGATTATTTTTATAAAATGCTAGCTATTGGTAAAAAGGGTGAGTTAGCTGATTCAGCAATTGTAGCACATATTATAAAGATATCTAACCATTATACCTCATGTAACGAACTTTTACGAGATATACATGCCTATGCGGCTCATAACGAAATCAAATATAATCCACATAGCTTTCAAAATAAACGTGAGCCCAACGGTAATACGCAGAAGTCAAGTCAATCCGTAATAAAACGGATATCCAAAGAAAAGATAGAGTCGTCAATCAAATGCTTTAATTGTCAAAAGATGGGACATTATTCCTCAGATTGTCCTATTCCACAGCGTAAGCCTCGATGTACTCATTGTAATCGTACTAATCACGACTCTACCAACTGCCCTGAAAAATTTCGAAAGTAAATAAAATTGACTCAAACATCAACTTAGATATTTGTAAATTTATTTCAGTTAACGGAAACGAAACAAACGCATTCGTCGATCCAGGTAGTACACGTACTCTGATTCGAAAATCATTTGCCGAAAACGTAGGCGTTTTGTAACGATGTGCAATCACACTGAACGGATTTGGAGGAGGAAAATTCTTCTGTAACCAAAAACTAAATGCGAAAATCGTTGTCGACAAGATAGGTCACGAAGTCGAAATCCTTGTAGTGGAAAATGACTTAATATCTGAAAACGTTTTTTTGGGTAAGGATATTCTTTGTCGGGATGGCAATAAACTAATTATTCACGGAAACAAATGTTTTATCGAAAACATACGCCAAATAGAAACAGTTCAAAATCTAGCAGATACCGAAAACGAAGAATTGGAAAAGGCCTTAATAGATAATGCTGCTTGTTTCGCGCAGAAAACCAACGAATTAGGTAAATGCTTAATATCGAAAATGAATATCACTTTAACATCAAACGTCCCATGTTATACGAAACCATACCGAACACCGTTTGCGCTTAGACCTATTGTTACGAATATCATATCTGAGCTACTGGAAAACGATATAATTCGTCCTTCGTATTCGCCGTACGCCTCGGGAATCGTCATCGTAGGTAAAAAGAATGGAGAACATCGTCTTTGCGTCGACTATCGTCGCCTTAACAGTATTACGGTCAAAATTCCATTTCCTATGCCAAACATGGAAGAGCAATTCGCTCAACTAGCTGGAAACGTCTATTTTACGCAACTTGATCTACGTATGGGATACCATCAAATCGAGATAAGTGAATCGTCCAAACAGTACACGGCGTTTGTTACAGCTGACGGGCATTACGAATACAACAGAATGCCTTTTGGACTCATTTACGCTCCGGCAGTCTTAAGTCGGTAATGAACCAAATCATAAAACGTATGGAACCAGGTGAGGTACTCGCATATTTAGATGACGTAATAATCCCAAGTAAGACCTTCGAATCTGGTATGCAACGAATTAAAAAGTTTTTCTCAATCTTACAAGACAGTGGCTTAACCCTACGATACGACAAATGCAAGTTTCTGCAATCCGAAATTACGTTCTTGGGCCACATAGTCAATAAAGATGGAATGAAACCTGGCGGATGTAAAGTAAGCGCAATTAAAAATTGTAAAGTACCTACAAACGTAAGAGAAGTAAGAAGATTCCTTGGTCTCACAGGTTTCTTCAGAAAATTTATTGAAAATTATTCATTAATATCACGTCCTTTAACAGAACTGCTACGCAAAACGGAGGCGAATACATTTAGTTGGGGAGAAGCCCAGCAACATGCATTTGTCGAACTAATCGAAAAACTATGTAGCGAACCTGTTCTCACTTTATACGATTTTTCGGCTAAACACGAAGTACACACCGATGCTTGTGCTTTAGGCCTAGCAGGAGTTTTACTACAGTTACATAATGACAAAGATTGGCGTCCCGTTTGTTATTTTAGTCGACACTGTACCAACGCTGAGAGTAAATACCACAGTTACGCATTGGAAACGCTTGCAGTAGTAGAAACACTCCAAAGGTTCAGAGTCTACCTTTTGGGAAAATCATTCCGTCTGGTGACGGATTGCTCAGCTATTGCCAAGGTTAAAACGAATAAAGAACTCATTCCACAGGTGGCGCGCTGGTGGATTAAAATAAAGGATTACGACTGTGAATTTATTCATCGAGATGGTAGCAAAATGGCTCATGTAGATGCGTTGAGCCGAGCTCCAAATTTACCCCCGGAAGGATCACTAGACGAATTTGTTAGAACCATAATTTCAGAAATCGATGACTGGTTGTTAACAATGCAACTACAGGACAAAATACTTGCCGAAATAATCGCAGTACTAAAGGGAAAGCGTCACAGTGATCAAGCAACTACGTATTGATTATGTCATCGAAAATCATCGCCTTTATCGGAAAACGGTAGTGTTTTCGCGTTTGTTGTGCCAAAGGCAGTTAGATGGCGTATTGTTAAAAGTTGCCATGATGATGTCGGACACTTCGGTCTTGATAAAACCATTGAGAGGATTCAAAAACGATTTTGGTTTCCAAAGATGAGGAAATACGTGAAGGACTATATTCACATGCATCCAATGCTGCTACTATAAATCTAAAGGAGGAAAGCCTGAAGGTCGCATGCATTACAACGATGTTGAACCGGTTCCTTTTCGTCGACTTCACGCGGATCATTTGGGTTCTTTTATTCGAAGCAAACGAGGAAATACTCATATACTTTGAAGATTACTGTAAGCAAAACCATATCCAACACGTTAAGAATGCTGTACGAACACCCCGTGCAAACGGTCAAGTGGAAAGCGCTAATCAAATAATACTCAATTATATACGAACGATGAACGAAAATCCAAAGGATTGGGATCTGACTCTTCATAACCTTTAATGGACCGTCAACTCGCAGAAAAACAGTACCACTGGATTCAGTCCAATTGATCTCGTATTTAATTTCAACGCTATTGATGTCGTGCAGAACAACCTTACTGCAGCGATACACGCAGATCTGGATAAGCCATATTCCAACGAAACCGTCACCGAAATTCGAAGTCAAGCCGCAGCCAATATCGCATCAGAAAGAGCTAAATGGAAGAAACGTTTTGACGCCAAACACGCTAACCCCTTTGTTTATTCCACAGGTGATCTTGTAGTAGTAGAAAACGAACCAGCCGCGACAGGCGAATCGCGTAAACTGGAACCACGATACCGAGGTCCTTATCGTCCTTAACGATCGTTATTTAATCAAAGATGTCCCCGGCATACAGGTTACAGGACGTAAATACTGTTCTGTATATTCCTCGGATAAGATGAAACCCTGGTGTTCAAATATTCCCGAATTGGATGTGTCTGACGACGAAGATACTCGAATCGAGGCCGATCCGAATGCAGGATTGGCCGAGCTGTCACCAGACAGTTCATTAACATACTGATTCAGCCCTGGGCAAGCGACGTTATGCTCTACCCCTGGTGTTATCGATAAGTATCAAAGAGTTGGTAACAAAACGTTGACGAGAAAGGGTGCGAACGAATAAGCTCCTACGATCGGTGGTAACGAACGGCCATCACGAACGAATCCAACGGCATCGCTTTGCAAACGTCATTTTATTGTTAAGTCTCAATTAGTTAATAAACTTATATTAATTATCTACCTAAACGTACGTGTCTGGCATTTCTATTGTTCCCGTAAGCCGCACCCCCCGCCGAAGCCTTCCTGACAGCTTCTCCATCTACAATCTTCTACTGGGTAATGTGATTTGCAACCGACATTGTCAGAAGTGGGTTTTAGGTGTGACAATTTTCAGACGTGGGATGGTGTCCAATTTAGAATTTGGATAGTGTGCAAAAAGGAACTGATATTTCTCATAAGTAGAAGTGTGTGAAGACAAAGGTAACGCGCAATTTTCCGCGGTAGAATAGCGTGGCATGAGAAACTCGCAAAGTGTAATAGTGTGTGTTCTGCGCATGAACGAACTCGTAGAAACGAGAACGAAAGACGAATAAGCAAAACGAAAAATCAACGAACATACAAGTGTGAAAGAGACAACAATAATGCCGCAGAAAAACTACGTTTCAAAGAAAGCTTTGCAGCAAAAATGTAGACAAGCTGGATTGTCAACGTCAGGAAATCGAGAACAATTACAGAGAAAACTAACCGCGATCTGTAGTGACGACGAATATGCCAGTACGGAAAATCAATCAATGCACATTGGGTAAAATTCCCAAAATTTTGGCATAAATTAAAAAAAAAATTTTTGGAAAATCTGATTTTTTTTATTTGTTTCTAATTAAAAACATTCCAATAAGTGTAAAAATTATTTTTAAAAATTTTTAGGGAGTGCCCTTAATGTTTTACGCTTATTCAAAGTCAGCTGTTTTAGGGTTGCATTGGTTATCGAAAAAAACGCGGGAAAGCTTCTTTGACTTTCAAAGTAAACAAAACAAAAGTATTTGCATTTGTGAAAAAGTTTTATCATGGAAAAAATCCACGAAGGTATGTAAAATGAGATGTTTGTGTAGATTTTGTAGTTTTTGTTATTTATTGTCCAATTGTCCAATGTGTTGCAATGTGTATTTATAGATCAAAACTAAAACTTGTTTGTGTGTTTCGTCAGGCCTAACTTTTGAAGCGTGAAAAGGTTAGAAAATGTATAAATAACAGGTTGTACACTAATCTTCGACTAATTCAATACTGAAAAGGCAATACTTCTCATATTTGCCCCTTTTCGAAATAATCGACATGTTGCAGTTACACACGAGTTCTGCCATTCCATTTTGTTGGAAGTGTGGAACAGCAACAGTCGCGAAGAAAACGCTGTTCAAAACTATATTGTGCAGCAAATAGGTCAGGAAAATCTATCGATGGATCAACAAAATGTAATTAAGCTTAAAGTAAAACAATTCGTCAAATTCATCAACTTTAATTTGCCAAAATGAAATCGGATGGTGGAACGCTTTAAAACAAAGCACAAACGTTGGCTGGAGTCAAGTATCAAAGTTACTTCGAGTGATAGAACACTTGAAAGAGCAGGTCGAAAGCATTTAAACTATAACGATGCAGGTCCTCGTTTAAAACGGAAATTAGCATCTGAACTTGCTTCACAGAACGACAACTCGACTCCTCTTTTAATACGTGCCGCATTGCTTTCGTCAAAAAAATTAAAAGAGACAGATACATCCTTTGTTCTGAAAAAAGCCATGAGCAACGAGAACTTAAGTGAGATTAAAAAAAAACTGGAGAAACGTGACCCATTGCCACTAAGTGTTGATGAAGCATTAGCTTTTCTGATTGAAAACGGATTGACTAAAGAGCAATACCTGAGCATCAAGGCCCTTAACAAACAGCAAGGATGTGACATTTATCCACCTTACGCAAAAGTGAGAGAAAGTAAGCTGAAATGTAGACCTGAAGAAATCATGTACTCCGAAACTAAAGTGGAAGTCCCGTTTCAAAATTTATTAAACCACACAGTGGATCGTATTCTGGAGATGCAGCAAGACGTTCTTGAAATATCCAATTCTTCACGTTGTACATTGATGTTAAGCTACGGCTTCGATGGTTCTACTGGACAAGGCATTTACAAACAGAAATTTCAGGAAAATAACCTTATCGGATTAGACCATTCACTATTTGTTACAACGATGATCCCATTACAATTGGTTGATGAGTTCAATCAAGTCATTTGGCGTAATTCTACTCCACAATCTGTAAGATTTTGTCGGCCATTAAAACTTCAGTTTATTAAGGAAACAACCGAACTCATACTACAAGAAAAATCTAATTTGGATGAACAGATAAAAAATCTTCAAAGTCATTTGTATATTTTCAAAGAAAAAAGGATCCTCGTTGATTATAAACCCCACATGACGTTAATTGACGGAAAAGTTTTAAACGTGTTAACTGGTACGAATTCATGCCAAGTATGCCCATTATGTGGAGCAAAGCCAAGTCAAGTGCTAAAGACCTTTGACTTCAAATCAGAAATATTTGTTGTTAATTCCAAAAGTCTGCAATATGGAATTAGCCCTCTACATGCATGGATTAGATTTCTGGAGTTTGTATTGAAAATATCATACAGACTAGAAATAAAAAAATGGCGTGTTAAGGGATCTGAAAAGGAAGAAATAAATCAACGAAAACAGTACATCCAAAAAAGGCCTTGGAATGAAATGGGTCTTAATGTGGACAGTCCCAAACAAAATGGAAGTGGGAATACAAATGATGGCAATACAGCACGAAGAGCTTTTGAAAATGTTAATACTTTCTCAAGCATTTTAAGTTTTGATAAAGAAATTCTTAAAAACTTTTATATAATATTAATTGCTATCTCTTGCGAGTATAAAGTGAACTCCAGAAAGTTTAAGGATCTATGTGAGAAGACATTTAACATGTATTTAGGCAAATATTTTTGGTATCCAATGCCTCCAACTATACACAAAATTTTGGTGCGTGGTCATCAAATAATGGACACCTGTATACTTCCGGTTGGAGTTTTGGGAGAAAACGCTTCTGAAGCTCGAAATAAAATTTATAAAAACGATCGAAAATCACATGCTAGAAAGTGCAACCGGTTGGAAAATATAAGTGATGTATTCAACAGAGCACTTGACTCATCTGACCCACTTATTTCAAGCCTTAATTTAAAAGCACGAGCTAAAGGAAATAGGAAGAAGAAAATACCCGCAGAAGTTCTTGAACTTTTAGAGGAACATTCTTACGAATCTTCTAAGACACTAAGAAAGAATGCTGTTTCAACAGAAAGCCAAGAAGAGGAATATGATTCCCAGGATGATGAAGACACTGAAGTTAATTGTATTGAGTTGGAAGAAGAAGAATCAGAAGAAGAAGATGATGAATAAGTTGAAGCATTTGCCCAGGTAAGAAAAGCAAATTGAAAAAATATTTGATTGACCTATGCTAATCTATTTTGTTTTTTCTAGCAATCTAAATGAATCAAAACTAGCCTTAATGTAGACATCTAAGTACATAAATATATTTAATGTTTAATAAAATATAATAATATACATAAAAAATTTCAGGCTTCTATCTCTTCAGGGACAATTAATGCCAAAAATTCGGCCTTTTTACCCACAGTGCAATGGCTAAAAAGATAAACGAATTAGAAAAAACGATTAGAGTATTGCTGATTTCGTCACCAATTGTGCTTAGTGACGTAAACGTACAAGAAGTTTCTGGAGAAAGAAACGTGCTTGTGACAAACGAACGAACAAACGTAACGTATTTGCCAAACGAAAACACTGCTACGTCTCAGCAGTATGGTAATGTTGCTACGTTTCAGCAACTCGGTAACACTGCTACGTCTCAGCAGTACGGTAATGTTGCTACGTTTCAGCAACTCGGTAACACTGCTACGTCTCAGCAGTACGGTAACGTTGCTACGTTTCAGCAACTCGGTAACACTGCTACGTCTCAGCAGTACGGTAATGTTGCTACGTTGCAGCAACTCGGTAACACTGCTACGTCTCAGCAGTACTGTAATGCTACGTCTCAGCAGTACGATCATGTCGATACTTCGCAACAACTCGGGTATGCAGCTACGTCTCAACAGCACGCTTACTTTGCTACGTCTCAGCAACCCAATTACATTGTTACATCGCAACACGGCTATATGGTTACGCCTCGCCAACACGTACCCTTCGCACCGACTCATCAAAGTGGTAACATTGCTACGATTCAGCACTACAATAACGTTGTTACATCACAGCAAGATAATTATGTTCCAACGTCACGGAATTACGTAAGCAAAAGTAGGTCAAATGTAAATGTAGGTCAGTATTCGGAAAGTTCTCAAGATTTCGCAACCCAACGACAACAACGACACGAAGTCAACTGCGAAGAAAAATATAATAATTTTAATCATTCTTTTGGAAACATGAACGAAATTATAGCTCTTGTTCCTGAATTTAATCCATCGTCCGTAAAATCATTGGATTCGCATCAGTTTGTTAAACGTGTGGAAACTCTTGAAAACGCATATTACTGGGACGACAGAAAGGTAATTTTTGCAGTTCAACAAAAGATGCAAGGTGCAGTTCGTTACTGGGTGGATGCAACGGATGAAATATTTCAAACATGGCCAGAATTTGTTTCGAAATTTCTATACGACTTCCCATGTATCAGCAACGCAGCTGATGTTCATTTAAAAATGCTGAAAACCAAACGGGAAACAACGGAATCACCACTAGATTATTTTTATAAAATGCTAGCTATTGGTAAAAAGGGTGAGTTAGCTGATTCAGCAATTGTAACACATATTATAAAGATATCTAACCATTATACCTCATGTAACGAACTTTTACGAGATATACATGCCTATGCGGCTCATAACGAAATCAAATATAATCCACATAGCTTTCAAAATAAACGTGAGCCCAACGGTAATACGCAGAAGTCAAGTCAATCCGTAATAAAACGGATATCCAAAGAAAAGATAGAGTCGTCAATCAAATGCTTTAATTGTCAAAAGATGGGACATTATTCCTCAGATTGTCCTATTCCACAGCGTAAGCCTCGATGTACTCATTGTAATCGTACTAATCACGACTCTACCAACTGCCCTGAAAAATTTCGAAAGTAAATAAAATTGACTCAAACATCAACTTAGATATTTGTAAATTTATTTCAGTTAACGGAAACGAAACAAACGCATTCGTCGATCCAGGTAGTACACGTACTCTGATTCAAAAATCATTTGCCGAAAACGTAGGCGTTTTGTAACGATGTGCAATCACACTGAACGGATTTGGAGGAGGAAAATTCTTCTGTAACCAAAAACTAAATGCGAAAATCGTTGTCGACAAGATAGGTCACGAAGTCGAAATCCTTGTAGTGGAAAATGACTTAATATCTGAAAACGTTTTTTTGGGTAAGGATATTCTTTGTCGGGATGGCAATAAACTAATTATTCACGGAAACAAATGTTTTATCGAAAACATACGCCAAATAGAAACAGTTCAAAATCTAGCAGATACCGAAAACGAAGAATTGGAAAAGGCCTTAATAGATAATGCTGCTTGTTTCGCG
Source organism: Drosophila willistoni (assembly GCF_018902025.1). Taxonomy (NCBI): domain Eukaryota; kingdom Metazoa; phylum Arthropoda; class Insecta; order Diptera; family Drosophilidae; genus Drosophila; species Drosophila willistoni. The sequence goes on from NW_025814235.1 coordinate 15,017, forward strand.
CAGAAAACCAACGAATTAGGTAAATGCTCAATATCGAAAATGGAAATCACTTTAACATCAAACGTCCCATGTTATACGAAACCATACCGAACACCGTTTGCGCTTAGACCTATTGTTACGAATATCATATCTGAGCTACTGGAAAACGATATAATTCGTCCTTCGTATTCGCCGTACGCCTCGGGAATCGTCATCGTAGGTAAAAAGAATGGAGAACATCGTCTTTGCGTCGACTATCGTCGCCTTAACAGTATTACGGTCAAAATTCCATTTCCTATGCCAAACATGGAAGAGCAATTCGCTCAACTAGCTGGAAACGTCTATTTTACGCAACTTGATCTACGTATGGGATACCATCAAATCGAGATAAGTGAATCGTCCAAACAGTACACGGCGTTTGTTACAGCTGACGGGCATTACGAATACAACAGAATGCCTTTTGGACTCATTTACGCTCCGGCAGTCTTTAAGTCGGTAATGAACCAAATCATAAAACGTATGGAACCAGGTGAGGTACTCGCATATTTAGATGACGTAATAATCCCAAGTAAGACCTTCGAATCTGGTATGCAACGAATTAAAAAGTTTTTCTCAATCTTACAAGACAGTGGCTTAACCCTACGATACGACAAATGCAAGTTTCTGCAATCCGAAATTACGTTCTTGGGCCACATAGTCAATAAAGATGGAATGAAACCTGGCGGATGTAAAGTAAGCGCAATTAAAAATTGTAAAGTACCTACAAACGTAAGAGAAGTAAGAAGATTCCTTGGTCTCACAGGTTTCTTCAGAAAATTTATTGAAAATTATTCATTAATATCACGTCCTTTAACAGAACTGCTACGCAAAACGGAGGCGAATACATTTAGTTGGGGAGAAGCCCAGCAACATGCATTTGTCGAACTAATCGAAAAACTATGTAGCGAACCTGTTCTCACTTTATACGATTAGCGATACGATAGCAGAAGTTTTACTACAGTTACATAATGACAAAGATTGGCGTCCCGTTTGTTATTTTAGTCGACACTGTACCAACGCTGAGAGTAAATACCACAGTTACGCATTGGAAACGCTTGCAGTAGTAGAAACACTCCAAAGGTTCAGAGTCTACCTTTTGGGAAAATCATTCCGTCTGGTGACGGATTGCTCAGCTATTGCCAAGGTTAAAACGAATAAAGAACTCATTCCACAGGTGGCGCGCTGGTGGATTAAAATAAAGGATTACGACTGTGAATTTATTCATCGAGATGGTAGCAAAATGGCTCATGTAGATGCGTTGAGCCGAGCTCCAAATTTTCCCCCGGAAGGATCACTAGATGAATTTGTTAGAACCATAATTTCAGAAATCGATGACTGGTTGTTAACAATGCAACTACAGGACAAAATACTTGCCGAAATAATCGCAGTACTGAAGGGAAAGCGTCACAGTGATCAAGCAACTACGTATTGATTATGTCATCGAAAATCATCGCCTTTATCGGAAAACGGAAAACACTATCGCGTTTGTTGTGCCAAAGGCAGTTAGATGGCGTATTGTTAAAAGTTGCCATGATGATGTCGGACACTTCGGTCTTGATAAAACCATTGAGAGGATTCAAAAACGATTTTGGTTTCCAAAGATGAGGAAATACGTGAAGGACTATATTTCCACATGCATCCAATGCTGCTACTATAAATCTAAAGGAGGAAAGCCTGAAGGTCGCATGCATTACAACGATGTTGAACCGGTTCCTTTTCGTCGACTTCACGCGGATCATTTGGGTCCTTTTATTCGAAGCAAACGAGGAAATACTCATATACTGGCTATATCTGATTCATTCAGTAAATTTCTAATCGTAAAAGCAGTTAAAAGTACAAAATCATTACCTGTTCTATCAACGCTAAACGAAGTTTCTAGTTACTTTGGCTTGCCAAATTTTATTATAACAGACCGTGGAACAGCGTTTACGTCAAAATTATTTGAAGATTACTGTAAGCAAAACCATATCCAACACGTTAAGAATGCTGTACGAACACCCCGTGCAAATGGTCAAGTGGAAAGCGCAAATCAAATAATACTCAATTATATACGAACGATGAACGAAAATCCAAAGGATTGGGATCTGACTCTTCATAACCTTCAATGGACCGTCAACTCGCAGAAAAACAGTACCACTGGATTCAGTCCAATTGATCTCGTATTTAATTTCAACGCTATTGATGTCGTGCAGAACAACCTTACTGCAGCGATACACGCAGATCTGGATAAGCCATATTCCAACGAAACCGTCACCGAAATTCGAAGTCAAGCCGCAGCCAATATCGCATCAGAAAGAGCTAAATGGAAGAAACGTTTTGACGCCAAACACGCTAACCCCTTTGTTTATTCCACAGGTGATCTTGTAGTAGTAGAAAACGAACCAGCCGCGACAGGCGAATCGCGTAAACTGGAACCACGATACCGAGGTCCTTATCGTCCTTAACGATCGTTATTTAATCAAAGATGTCCCCGGCATACAGGTTACAGGACGTAAATACTGTTCTGTATATTCCTCGGATAAGATGAAACCCTGGTGTTCAAATATTCCCGAATTGGATGTGTCTGACGACGAAGATACTCGAATCGAGGCCGATCCGAATGCAGGATTGGCCGAGCTGTCACCAGACAGTTCATTAACATACTGATTCAGCCCTGGGCAAGCGACGTTATGCTCTACCCCTGGTGTTATCGATAAGTATCAAAGAGTTGGTAACAAAACGTTGACGAGAAAGGGTGCGAACGAATAAGCTCCTACGATCGGTGGTAACGAACGGCCATCACGAACGAATCCAACGGCATCGCTTTGCAAACGTCATTTTATTGTTAAGTCTCAATTAGTTAATAAACTTATATTAATTATCTACCTAAACGTACGTGTCTGGCATTTCTATTGTTCCCGTAAGCCGCACCCCCCGCCGAAGCCTTCCTGACAGCTTCTCCATCTACAATCTTCTACTGGGTAATGTGATTTGCAACCGACATTCTCAGAAGTGGGTTTTAGGTGTGACAAATGTAAATTGTCAATTTACCTTTAACAAAACATTCAGAATTGCTGGCCATAATTATTTTACCGGAACAATTGCGTGTTTTAGGATGTTCTAAAAACTCTTTAGCTATCTTACTTCCTAAGCGCCACAGTCTAAGAGAGCAGTGAAGGTCTGGCCTTCTATCTTTATTTCTGTGTACAATCGATTATCTGAACTGGAAAATATACTGGAAATCAATTTCTTGCGGTTATTTCTAACCTTCTTCCAAAAGAAGCGTAGTCTTTACCAAAGATACGATGACGAACGGCTTCATACTGAGTCAAATTTACATGAAGAGGACGAAATGGACTTCTATCGAATGGACTTTTGTCGAGTTTGGTCCTACATTTCCTTGTGAATGTGTTAGTTTTCTCCAAACATAAGTTTCACATTCCTCTGTTTGAGAATCTTTATCTTTCCTTATTGGTCCGGATGCGGCGATCAACACCTTGTCAATCGGTTTCCCTGCAGGTTGCAATTACGACAACGCGATTACAATTACTGCTCCGCAACCATAGCAAAATAGAGTACGCGGTTGTTGTAAAGGTTCCTTCTGCATATAAATCTCGAAATTAGAGTGTAATTCAGTTATCTTTGGACGATGTCTAAAAGTATTTTAGACATTTGTTTAGCAAATTGCTCGAGGGTGCGTAGTTCCTGCCTCAGATAATATGCAAAGTTCATAACGAATTGCAGACTTTGAATGTCTAATTAATACCTTGACTAAAGAATCCTCTAAAAATTGTGTGTTTAATCTTGCTACTAGCCTTTCGACACTAAGCTGGCAATCCTCAAAGGTTTCATTCTCGCCCTGATGTCTGCTGTTAATCAGCTCCCAGGTGTCCATATCGTTATCTACTTCATCAAACTTCTTTCTAAATTGTACGCAAAAATTTATTCCAATCGAAATTTGGGTGTGCTCGATGAAACTTCCAAAACCAATTATTCGCTTTACCTGCGAAAAGTAAATACAAATGATCACAAAGTACTTAATAATCTTCGTTTAAATTTTGTTCTGCTAATTGATTTGACTACTAAGGTTTCTAGAAGTTTTCGTATGGTTCTACTGTCCTTCTTGTCGTAGTACTGGGAGGCTGAACGTCCCAGAAAGGGCTTTGGTTCGTTGCGCTCAATTCGAATAGAAGCTTCCAAAGGTAAAAGGTTTACTAACTGGTCCTGTTGTGCTTGGATAGCTGTTTGTATCAAACTTGTGTAATCTGGAGGGGTACTTGGTCTTCGACTACTAGCTTAAGTAGGCGGTGGCCTATGTTGACGGTGAACTCTTTTGAATTCCTCCCTGATTAAGAATATGTTTGGCCTTTGCAAATCGACCAGGTCCTGAACGAGTATTATAAGGGGTCACAGGCTGGGAAGCGGAGCGGCTAAGGCAAAGCAGATTGATCATTTGGGATGAATGCACGATGGCACAGAAAAAAACTTTAGAGGCATTAGATCGCTCAATGCAAGATTTACAAAATAACAGAAACCGGTTTGGTGGTGCAATGATACTATTGGCAGGTGATTTTCGATAAATATTGTCAGTTGTTTCACGCTCAACGTCAGCTGATGAACTAAATGCATGTTTGAAGTCGTCCATCTTATGGAAATACATTAAAACACTTAAATTGAGTATAAACATGAGAGTCGAATTGCAGGAAGACCAGTCTGGAGAAGTGTTTTCCAAACAACTGCTCGATATTGGTAATGATAATATTGCTGTTGATACACCATCGGGATACATTACATTCCCTGCCAATTTTCGTAACTTTTGTGAATCAAAGACCGAACTCATGGAGATGGTTTTCCCAAACATAGCTCAAAATTACGTAAATCACGATTGGTTAAGCGAACGTGTTATATTGGCCGCAAAAAATGTTTATGTGAACGAAATGAATTTTCAGATTCAAGAGAAAATAGCTGGCGAATTGAAGAATTACAAATCAGTTGATTCCGTTACTAATGATGATGATTGCCAATTATCCAACAGAATTTTTAAATTCGCTGGAATTACCCGGCTTACCACCTCATAATCTGGAAGTAAAAATCGGATCAGTAATTATTATGTTACGGAACATAAACCAGCCACGTCTGTGTAATGGCACCCGGCGTGCGGTGAAGAAATTATTGAACAATGTCATCGAAGCAACAATTTTAAAAGGGAAGTACAAAGGCGAAGATGTTTTAATCCCACGCATCCCTATGATACCGAACGACATGCTATTCAGCTTTAAGCGTTTACAGTTTCCAGGCTTGCATTTGCAATGTCAATAGATACATCGCCAGGGCAGTCGCTAAGTGTATGTGGCATCAACCTACAAAATCCATGTTTTTCACATGGCCAATTATATGTCGCCTGTTCCCTTGTCGGAAAACAAACAACATTATAAATTTGCGCGCCAGAACATAAAACTAAAAATATAGTTTATCAAAAAGCATTAGAGTAGAGAGAAGCAGTGAAGAGTACAGAGCTTAGTGTTTAAATGAATCCTAAGAAATAAACACTATTATGAAAATATATATTTTGTTTTTTATTTCATTAAAAAGTCATTTTCAGGTATAGCGAGACCAGGGAATTATGGATTCATTTATATATGGAGGATTCAGTTCAAATTTAATGGGTACTCATACCTAAGATAGGTCAGCTATACAAAATAAAGTAGTGCATCATTGCAACGCTAAGGCCGGGTCAGCTAGTACAAAAATAAAAATCAAAATTCTAAACTTTTAAATTAATAAGGAACATGGTGTAAAACAATTATACATTTAACTACAGAATACTTCAAATACTATCTTTAGTTTTATCAATAACGTTTTTCTTTTAAAAGTTATATACACTCAAAGTCAAGCAACAATGTGCACCAAATGAAAGCAGTTTTATTTTGTTCCGAACACTTGTTTTCGACAGCGTTATTCTCACCAGTGTTGAACGAATTGGAAAAACCTAGTATGCAGAAATGTGATTAAATATTTTATCTATAACTTGGCATAAAAATATTTGGGTTTCAAAAACTTTTAAAAATTGGCTTAAGTGCTCAAAAACGGCTCGGCACCCCTATGTGCGATACAGTCTGAATGTATCTCTCTCTCTCTTTGTGTATGTGCGAATTTGCGTGTTTTTATGGCATACTTTTTGGCGCATTCGTGTGTAAATATGTGAAAATTTGTTACACATCATCGGTGTGCGGTCCCTTCTTTTGTAAGGGGATTGAAAGTGTGATTGTTTAGTGGATTTATGGGCATATGAAATTAGGATTTAATGTGCATATGTTTTGTGCCCTCTCAAGTGGATTTATTGCAATATCCTTGACATAATGTTTATGATATACATGTAGGAAATGAAGTGTCAGGCGGGCATAATCATGGCAATCGAGCAGTAGCTAGTGAGCGAGACAGAACGACACGCAGCGGCCGTACCTATCTGGTCGACTCACTCATTGGCAAATAAAGAGAAGCGTTGATTCATAAAGCACTCGCAATCGTACTCTCGCCTCGATCACATCGCGCACCCAAATTATCACTAAGGCCATTTAAATAATATAAAATATACATATGTATTCTTAACACAAAGAAACATTGTTAATAATATAAGACTTAACAAGGAAATCACATACTTTAATAATATTGTAATAAATAAACCGTGATAAAGTAAATCTTACAAACTGGGGGCTCAACCGAGATTTCTGGCCCAAGACAATAAGTGAAATTGGTGTGTGTGTGTGTGTGAAGTTCGCAAGTGAACAGAAAATTGTTAAAATTGCATGCATTAACGTGTAATATATATACAAAATCAAGGTTGTTGGCGAACGAATTTCACAAGAAGCAACCACTACAAGTTCAAAAATAGTGGAAGTTGGTGTGACTGTACGAGAGGCGACGAGTGGACGGTGAGACGGTGAGCGGTCGGACGACGCAAGAAGAGCGTCACTAAGAATTTTGGCGCCGTTTAGGCAAAAAGTCGGCGACTGAAGTTGAGAGCGGCACGAGAACGGTGGTGACTCGAGAGGAAAAAAGAGAGCAGACAGCAGACACGAAGTTGATGATAACCAGTGTTTACTGTGGAAGCAGACAGCAGACACGAAGTTGATGATAACCAGTGTTTACTGTGGAAGCAGACAGCAGACACGAAGTTGATGATAACTGGTGTTCACTGTGGAAGCGGAAAACCAAAAGAGAGCGGACAACACAAACCGTTACAAGAAGCAGACAACGACGACAAGTCCAAACGAGAAAGCAGCAGACACGAAGTTGAGATAATTGGTGTGGAAGCAGACAAAGAGAGCGGACAACACAAACCGTTACAAGAAGCAGACGACGACAACAAGTCCAAACGAGAAGGCAGCAGACAGGAAGTTGAGATAATTGGTGTGGAAGCAGACAGAGAGAGCAGACAACACAAACCGTTACAAGAAGCAGACGACGACGAAAAGTCCAAACGAGAAGGCAGCAGACACGAAGTTGAGACAATTGGTGTGGATCAGACAAAGAGAGACCAAGAGAACGAGTGGAAAACAGCCGAGTGAGTAGCGACAGCAGAGTGAGTGGCAACAGAGAGCGAACCGAACATCTGAGTGAGTTGCTACAGCGATATTGAGTGGTTCCATAGAGCAGGACGACTATAGTTGGGTGAGCTGTTTAATTATTGTCTTGAGTGTGAGTTACTTTGCTTGCACGACGAAACCAGACCGGTGGCAGAAATATTGACGAAATTGATGCGAGCTGCACAGAGCACATTTCTAAGAATCGTCTGAGTTTAACCATAACCTACCACAATTTGACCTACATTAACATAGTGTGGAAATTTTGCTAAGTCGTAACAAATTTGATTGATTGATACTAACTATACATTAATATAGCAAACTTGTTAAGCATTATACCTGTAATTGTGTGAAATAGATCGAGGTGATATTCTAACTTTGCGTATTGAAGAGTTGCGCATTAAATTGAGAGAGTTAGGGCTAGAGACTACAGGCCTTAAAGCTCAGCTGCAATCGCGTCTACTCGCTCATTACGATCTAATAGAAACTGAGAATGACGGGCAGGAGGCAGATTTCGCCTCGGCTAGAACAATTCGAGAAGTCCCGAACACAGATGGGCAAGATCATGGTTCACACTAAAAGATGTGGAGGGAAGCGTTTCCGAGTTTTGCGGTTTAGGTTCGATTGATGTTGTACAATGGACCAGGGAGCTAGAAGAATGCGCTTTAACCGTACAGTGGAGTCAGTTACAGCTTTTTGTGTATGCAAAACAATTGTTAAAGGGAGCTGCATTGTCGTTTATACGTAGTAAGAGAGATATTTGTAGTTGGGAGTCCCTGCAAATAGCTTTGAAAAACGAATTCAGAGTAAAGGTTTCATCAGCCGAAGTTCATAGAAGACTAAGCAATCGACAGTTGAAGAGAGGTGAGAATTTGTATGAGTTTTTGTATTCGTTAATGGAAATCGCAAAGCCGATCGATTTGGATGACGAAAGTTTAATCGAGTATTTCGTAGAAGGTATACCAGACCTGAGAGCAAATAAGGCATTATTGTATCAAGCCAGAACAGTGGATGGGTTGAAAGTTCAACTAGAGACGTACTTCAAATCCTATGATCCTAGGAAGTCCTCAAAGAAAACAACATTGGAGTTATCTTTTCACAAGCAAGGTAGAGATAATAGAGAGAAGAGTTCGATAACAAAAGGTGATCGCAAATGTTTTAAGTGTGGTGATCCTTCACACATGATGAGAGACTGTAACAAGAAAACGTTTACTTGTTTTAAATGTGGCAAAACAGGCCATCGCTCATTTGAATGTAAGAGAAAAGATACCACCAAAGTTGAAAGTACAAATGTTGTAGATGATAAATTAGTAAAAGCATCAGGTAAATTTACTGATTCGGGTTTGGAGTTGAAAGAAGTAATTTATAAGTCGATTAAGTTCAACGGTCTAATTGATACAGGAGCAAATTTGAGTCTCATACGTAAAAGCGTGTTTGTCGAACTTGGAATTAAATCATTAACAGGATATTCGAAGAGCCTTACAGGCATTGGTGGAAGTCATGTGATGACCTTTGGTAGTTTTAGCATAAGTGTCAAGATAGATGGCATTGAGATGGAAGTCGAGTTTCATATCGTTCCTGATGAAGACATGGCATATGAGGCAACTTTGGGTAGAACCATATTAGATCATGTCGATTTGGTTGTTACAAAGAAAGGTACAAAGTTTGTGAGCATCAAGAGAAAAGAATCACTGTGTAAAACAAATAAATCTTGTGCTGAGTTGTTTAAGGAATTTGAAAGTATGTGTATGCACAGTGCAGAACAGAATGAAGTGGAAATCAAGAGTGACTTTTCGCATATCAGTACAGAAATCGCTAGTGAAGTCAAGAAGTTGATTAAAAGTTACAAACCTATTAGAAATACAAACACTCCTATCGAAATGAAGATTGTACTAACAGATGAGTTGCCAGTTTATCAGCATCCAAGGCGTCTAGCAGAGTCTGATCAGAAAATTGTTGATAGTACAGTACAAGAATGGTTGGAGGAGAAGATAATAAGGCCAAGTTTTTCCGAATATGCTTCGCCTGTTGTACTTGTAACAAAGAAGAATGGGAAAAAGCGTTTGTGCTGCGATTACAGAAAGCTAAATGAGAAAGTGGTCCGAGATAATTTTCCTATGCCACAGATGGATACCGTATTAGAAAAACTTCAAAGTGCGTTAGTTTATACTACTCTAGATCTAACAAACGGGTTTTTCCATGTTCCTGTTGAGGAAAAATCTCAGAAGTACACAGCATTCGTAACTCAGAATGGTCAGTATGAATTCCTATATGTACCATTCGGAATATCCAACTCTCCAGCAGTTTTTACAAGATTTATAATGGCAGTAATGAGAGAATCAGTGAAGAATGGAGATGCAGTGGTGTATATGGACGATATAATTATACCAAGTGTTAACGTGAATGATGGTCTAATTAAACTTAAAAGAGTGTTAAAGATAGCTGCGGAAAATGGGTTGAGAATAAACTGGGAAAAATGTCAGATACTGCAGAGTAAAGTAAATTTTTTGGGCTATATAGTTGAAAATGGAAGTATTAAGCCAAGTAAGGAGAAGACTGATGCTGTTTCAAGATTCCCGATCCCACATAACAAGAAGTCAGTTCAACGATTTTTGGGATTAACATCGTATTTCCGTAGATTCATCGAAGGATACGCAGTAACAGCTAAGCCCTTGACGGACATTTTGCGAAAAGACAAAAAGTTTGAGTTTAAAGAATTGCAAATGGTAGCGTTTGAGCAATTGAAGTTAGCATTGATAAAAGGTCCCGTTTTAAAGTTATATAATCCTAAGCTAGACACTGAGATTCACACTGATGCCTCGAAACACGGTTTCGGAGCTGCGCTTTTACAGAAAGATTCAGAAGATGGTTTATTTCATCCGGTACAATATATGAGTCGGAAAACTAAACCTTGTGAAGAAAGGTATGATTCGTATGAACTTCAGGTTTTAGCAGTTATTGGAGCATTAATAAAGTGGCGTGTATATGTGCTAGGATTGAGATTTAAGATTGTTACAGATTGTAATGCGTTCACGATGACAATGAAAAAGAAAGAAGTTCCGTTACGTGTAGCACGTTGGGCAATGTACCTACAAGATTTCGACTATCAGATCGAACATCGTTCAGGTTCAAAGATGCGGCATGTGGATGCTTTGAGCCGTTTATCTTGTTTTCTGCTAACCGACACCATAACCCATAGATTGAGGGAAGCACAGTTGTCAGATGATTGGACTAAATTGATCAGGAGTTTAGTTCAGGAGAAGGGATATGAAGATTTTTACATTGAAAATGAAATATTGTTAAAGGACCCCAATCAAGAACTTATTGTCGTTCCCTCGCAGATGGAAAAAGAAATAATACAGATTGCACACAAACAAGGACATTTTGGAGCTAGAAAGTCTCAGGATATCGTTGAAAAATCGTATTATATTCCAAAATTAAAAGAAAAGGTAGCCCGTGTTGTTGAGTGTTGCGTGGAATGTCTTATTGTTAATGCCAAAACCGGTAAAAAGGAAGGATATTTGATGCCAATAAGCAAAGGAGATCAGCCATTGACGACATATCACATTGATCACGTTGGCCCGATGGAGGTCACAACAAAGCGTTACAATCATATACTTGTTATTGTTGATGGGTTCTCTAAGTTTGTATGGTTGTATTCGACTCGTGGAACAGGAGTCGATGAAGTACTTAGTTGTCTTGAAAAGCAGGCGATAATTTTTGGTAACCCGGTGAGAATAATTTCTGACAGGGGAGCAGCTTTCACATCCAATGCGTTTAAGGAGTATTGTATCAGACAGGATATACAGCATTTACTAATAGCAACAGGTGTACCCCGCGGCAACGGCCAAGTAGAAAGGATGCATAAGATAATAGTTCCAATGATTTCAAAGTTAAGCCAAGAGAATGAGGGAAACTGGTACAAGTATGTTGGTCGTGTGCAACAACTTGTTAATAATACTGCTCCAAGAAGTACAAGAGTTACACCTTTTAAGATTTTGACAGGAATAGAGATGCGTAGTCCTGATGATCCCGAAATAAGAAAGCTGATAACCGATTCGTTAATAGAAGAATTAGACTGTGGTCGTGATGAGATTAGAGCGGAGGCTCGAAAGAATATTAATGATATACAGCAGGAAATGAAAAGGACGTTTGACAAAAACAGGAAATGGGAAAGAAAGTACAATTTAAACGAGTTAGTGGCGATTAAACGTACGCAGTATGGGACAGGTCTAACGTTGAGAGGTAAATACTTAGGACCGTATAAAGTCATGAAGGTGAATAGGTACGGTCGATACGACGTTGCGAAAGTTGGCGATGGTGAAGGACCTTGTAAGACCTCAACAGTGGCTGAGTTTATGAAGCCTTGGCTAGGATCATTCGGGTCGAATGACTTGTCAGGACAGCCGATTGTAGGAAATGAAGTGTCAGGCGGGCATAATCATGGCAATCGAGCAGTAGCTAGTGAGCGAGACAGAACGACACGCAGCGGCCGTACCTATCTGGTCGACTCACTCATTGGCAAATAAAGAGAAGCGTTGATTCATAAAGCACTCGCAATCGTACTCTCGCCTCGATCACATCGCGCACCCAAATTATCACTAAGGCCATTTAAATAATATAAAATATACATATGTATTCTTAACACAAAGAAACATTGTTAATAATATAAGACTTAACAAGGAAATCACATACTTTAATAATATTGTAATAAATAAACCGGGATAAAGTAAATCCTACATACATATTTTGAGAACATAAATATGATATTAAGAGTGCTTCGGGGGGATAAGCCTGGCGAATTGTTGGGGAAACTTCCTTAAGTGTCCTTAACACTAATTGTTTTCCTGGGCCTTGGCTTTTTAGGTTCGATCTTCTTTGCTTTTCTCCCCTTTGGACCTTTTTGCACAACTGTGGATAATTTTGATTGCTTTTGAACTTTTCGTTTTCGCCCACCAATTTGTGAATTATTAGTAAGATCAATTTGATTATCCCTTATTACTGACTGGTTCAGTTCATCACCTTCATTTGATTGAATTCTGTTTGAAGGATTTCCTGGTTCATATTTTTTATTAAAAATTTTAACTGGAACTTCACGTAACTCTGTCGAGGATATCTTTTCTTGCTTAATTCTAACTGGATAAGCCTGGCGAATCGAATTCGATGACCCACAAATTCGCTCTGGATTATGATTGCCACGCTTATTTGCTGTCTCATCACCGTTCTTATTTAGCTTTTCCAAATTCAATTGAATCTCTTTAATTTTATCTAATAATTGAAAAACTTTGCAATCAGAAAGTGGCATTAGACAACTATTTGCAGCCGCCATGTCTGACTCATTCATGCTTCATTTGCCCTAATTTGCGAACTAGACCCCAAATCGAATGGTGTGGAACTAGACGTAGGGTTCACAGGATTTCGAGCCCGAGGTCGTTTTACTATCATGTTTTGTTGTTGTTTTGTGGACTTGATCAGTTTTCCTTGCCTTAAGTGAGGTTTTCTTTCTGTAGCTTGTCTTTTTAGTACTGCTTGAGACCGCGAAGAATACTTGTATTTGTTAGCCGCCGTTCTTTTGGGTTTTCTCGCAGCACTTTTTCGTTTCTTACTTTTTGATACAGCTTTCTTTTTTATGCGATATTTTAGCTGATTTTTGGCCTTTAAGGCCTTATCCTTTTTAAAGTAATTAACTTCGTAGTATTTTTTTTTTTTCTTAATTCCGCCTCTTTTATATTAGTCCAAAATGCGTATGCTTTTGGCACACCCTCTTCGATGCTTATCCTTTGCCTAGCACAGAAATCCATAAGGAATTTTCTATAGATTTCTTCATTAACGTCTTCGGGAAAATAGCGTCTCAATCCTAAGAGTGTATAATTCCGTTCACGATCCTCAAGTATACGAATTTGAGAGCCCAATCCATTTGTATTAGTGGCGGTTGCCGTAACCGCCTGCCAGCTACTTTTCAAATGATCTAAAAATCCAAAAATATTTGTAAATCAAAAATTTTGTATTTTGCCTTTTCAAAAGTCACGTTTTTTACTGTTTTTTACAAAACCTCAAAATGAACTGACAGAATTTTATGTAATATCAAGAAAATTTGTTTGGCATTAGACTCTTTGTTTATCGATAGTTTTCAAAGTATTAGAATATACAAATTAACATAATAAAAATTAGTTAATCAATTTCTCTACGGGCTAAGCAAATAGCATTTTTCCAGTCAAACTTGTCTTAATGTCAAAGTTACGTTTTATCTGAATTGCTGCGGTGATAGTCGCATTATCTTAGAATTGAGGCTCTTAACTTAAAGCAAAATAATATAAGTTAAGCTCCCCTATTCTAAGACAATTTTGACTTTGTTCAATTGACACAGACTATACAAGTGAAAGTGATGTCTTAACAATTGTTACAAATATAAACACAACATATTCTCTACCTTATAACTTCAGGCTCCTTATTAAATAATAAAAATTTGTATCCATTTCATCAATTATAGCTATTGTAAGCCAGGTTTATTTGATCGCCAGATAACGAAGTTGGGTCTGACTTGGAACCTTAGTAACCAGTGATCAATGTAAACTCAAACTCAAGTTTCACACAATTTCTGTTTTTGTTTTTTCTTTTTCATTGTCACTGACTTTTATCATTTGGGCCATTAGTAATGTCAAATACACACTATGCAATCAGGAATACTCAGAATTTAGCTATGATTTAATTTTAATATCGTTTCCAAATGAAAGTTAATTGTTAATTATTCTGTTGAACTTTTGAGCTATATTTCATAATACCCCCGATGACAAAGGCACTTGGTAAACATTTTGTCTTTATCAACCCGAGTACTAAGAATATAGAACAAAACTTAAGTCAATTTTCATTTTCACTAAACTTTCACTTTTTCACTAAATTGTTTTTTTTTCATATTTTCCCACATTTTTCGCCGTCTTTCTTTTTGCTTTGGTGACATTTTCATTTTTGGATTCAGTTCTTTTTGCTTTGGTGACATTTTCATTTTTGGATTCAGTTCTGAAAAAGCGTGGTCTGCCTCTTTGTTCCAATTAGGAGTTCGGTTTTGTTTAAGAGTTCTGTTAATGGAAAGCTAATGGTGGCATAGCTTTCAATAAAACGTCGATGCCAGCCAGCGAGTCCTAAAAGTCTACTTAATTGTTTCACTGTTGTTGGAGTGGGAAAGTCGTTTATTGCACAAGTTTTCCCAGGATTGGTTTTCACTTATCCGTATCCAATAATAAAGCCGAGGTACTCAATCTCCTGCATGCAGAACTCAGATTTAGCTACATTAATCATAAGATTCGCTTTACGCAGTCTCAATGCTACTTCATGTATTAATACAATATCCGATTTAAAATCTTCAGAAAGAACTAAAAGGTCATCGAGGAAAAGGAATACCTTTGTGCGCAAATAGGACGGTATGACACGATGCATAAGCCTACATAAAGTCTGTGAGGCGTTGCACAAACCAAAGACATCACTTTATATCGGTAAAGTTGGCGGTTAGGTGTATTGACGTGAACTTTCCTCTAACGGTCAGTCCAGTAATAGTTCGAGCAGGTGGCAGCCTGCTAAGTATTCCATCAACATGAGGAAAAGGCTACTCGTCCTTACGAGTGCACTGATTTACTGCTCTAGAATCTAAACTTAATCGAACTTTATTCACGTCTCACCAATACACAATTGGAGCTCCATGGGCTGTTACATTCTACAATGATATCTAAAACTAACATTCTATTTATTTCTGTGAACATAACCTTCCTTATCGTAGCAGGGCAATTTAGCAATTGCTGAATTAAGTTTTTGCTGCTGAGACTCAGACAAACGGTGCATGAATGAATCTCCCTGATCATTTCATTCTTCTCCAATAATATCCGATACTATTCGTGGGTCTTCCTTCAATTAATCTATTAAACCAAATTTATGTCAAAATCTATTGTCTTGTTTTAAATCGGGTTAATAAAGAAATCAAGGGGTCTAGTAAGTTACCGATACGTAATGTAACTTGTCAATTTACCTTTAACAAAACATTCAGAATTGCTGTTCCAAAAGCACTTTAGCTATCTTACTTCCTAAGCAACTAATATAAGCGCCACAGTCTAAGAGAGCAGTGAAGGTCTGGCCTTCTATCTTTATTTCTGTGTACAATCGATTATCTGAACTGGAAAATATACTGGAAATCAATTTCTTGCGGTTATTTCTAACCTTCTTCCAAAAGAAGCGTAGTCTTTACCAAAGATACGATGACGAACGGCTTCATACTGAGTCAAATTTACATGAAGAGGACGAAATGGACTTCTATCGAATGGACTTTTGTCGAGTTTGGTCCTACATTTCCTTGTGAATGTGTTAGTTTTCTCCAAACATAAGATTCACATTCCTCTGTTTGAGAATCTTTATCTTTCCTTATTGGTCCGGATGCGGCGATCAACACCTTGTCAATCGGTTTCCCTGCAGGTTGCAATTACGACAACGCGATTACATTTACTGCTCCGCAACCATAGCAAAATAGAGTACGCGGTTGTTGTAAAGGTTCCTTCTGCATATAAATCTCGAAATTAGAGTGTAATTCAGTTATCTTTGGACGATGTCTAAAAGTATTTTAGACATTTGTTTAGCAAATTGCTCGAGGGTGCGTAGTTCC
This sequence comes from Drosophila willistoni, assembly GCF_018902025.1. Taxonomy (NCBI): domain Eukaryota; kingdom Metazoa; phylum Arthropoda; class Insecta; order Diptera; family Drosophilidae; genus Drosophila; species Drosophila willistoni. The sequence goes on from NW_025814235.1 coordinate 31,241, forward strand.
TGCCTCAGATGATATGCAAAGTTCATAACGAATTGCAGACTTTGAATGTCTAATTAATACCTTGACTAAAGAATCCTCTAAAAATTGTGTGTTTAATCTTGCTACTAGCCTTTCGACACTAAGCTGGCAATCCTCAAAGGTTTCATTCTCGCCCTGATGTCTGCTGTTAATCAGCTCCCAGGTGTCCATATCGTTATCTACTTCATCAAACTTCTTTCTAAATTGTACGCAAAAATTTATTCCAATCGAAATTTGGGTGTGCTCGATGAAACTTCCAAAACCAATTATTCGCTTTACCTGCGAATAGTAAATACAAATGATCACAAAGTACTTAATAATCTTCGTTTAAATTTTGTTCTGCTAATTGATTTGACTACTAAGGTTTCTAGATGTTTGCGTATGGTTCTAGTGTCCTTCATGTCGTAGTGCTGGGAGGCTGAACGTTCCAGAAAGGGCTTTGGTTCGTTGCGCTCAATTCGAATAGAAGCTTCCAAAGGTAAAAGGTTTACTAACTGGTCCTGTTGTGCTTGGATAGCTGTTTGCATCAAACTTGTGTAATCTGGAGGGGTACTTGGTTTTCGACTACTAGCTTAAGTAGGCGGTGGCCTATGTTGACGGTGAACTCTTTTGAATTCCTCCCTGATTAAGAATATGTTTGGCCTTTGCAAATCGACCAGGTCCTGAACGAGTATTATAAGGGGTCACAGGCTGGGAAGCGGAGCGGCTAAAGCAAAGCAGATTGATCATTTGGGATGAATGCACGATGGCACAGAAAAAAACTTTAGAGGCATTAGATCGCTCAATGCAAGATTTACAAAATAACAGAAACCGGTTTGGTGGTGCAATGATACTATTGGCAGGTGATTTTCGATAAATATTGTCAGTTGTTTCACGCTCAACGTCAGCTGATGAACTAAATGCATGTTTGAAGTCGTCCATCTTATGGAAATACATTAAAACACTTAAATTGAGTATAAACATGAGAGTCGAATTGTAGGAAGACCAGTCTGGAGAAGTGTTTTCCAAACAACTGCTCGATATTGGTAATGATAATATTGCTGTTGATACATCATCGGGATACATTACATTCCTTGCCAATTTATGTGATTTTTGTGAATCAAAGACCGAACTCATGGAGATTGTTTTCCCAAACATAGCTCAAAATTACGTAAATCACGATTGGTTAAGCGAACGTGTTATATTGGCCGCAAAAAATGTTTATGTGAACGAAATGAATTTTCAGATTCAAGAGAAAATAGCTGGCGAATTGAAGAATTACAAATCAGTTGATTCCGTTACTAATGATGATGATTGCCAATTATCCAACAGAATTTTTAAATTCGCTGGAATTACCCGGCTTACCACCTCATAATCTGGAAGTAAAAATCGGATCAGTAATTATTATGTTACGGAACACAAACCAGCCACGTCTGTGTAATGGCACCCGGCGTGCGGTGAAGAAATTATTGAACAATGTCATCGAAGCAACAATTTTAAAAGGGAAGTACAAAGGCGAAGATGTTTTAATCCCACGCATCCCTATGATACCGAACGACATGCTATTCAGCTTTAAGCGTTTACAGTTTCCAGGCTTGCATTTGCAATGTCAATAGATACATCGCCAGGGCAGTCGCTAAGTGTATGTGGCATCAACCTACAAAATCCATGTTTTTCACATGGCCAATTATATGTCGCCTGTTCCCGTGTCGGAAAACAAACAACATTAAAAATTTGCGCGCCAGAACATAAAACTAAAAATATAGTTTATCAACAAGCATTAGAGTAGAGAGAAGCAGTGAAGAGTATAGAGCTTAGTGTTTAAATGAATCCTAAGAAATAAACACTATTATGAAAATATATATTTTGTTTTTTATTTCATTAAAAAGTCATTTTCAGGTATAGCGAGACCAGGGAATTATGGATTCATTTATATATGGAGGATTCAGTTCAATTTGAATAGGTACTCATACCTAAGATAGGTCAGCTATACAAAATAAAGTAGTGCATCATTGCAACGCTAAGGCGGTACGAAGTTCGCCGGGTCAGCTAGTACAAAAATAAAAATCAAAATTCTAAACTTTTAAATTAATAAGGAACATGGTGTAAAACAATTATACATTTAACTACAGAATACTTCAAATACTATCTTCAGTTTTATCAATAACGTTTTTCTTTTAAAAGTTATATACACTCAAAGTCAAGCAACAATTTGCACCAAATGAAAGCAGTTTTATTTTGTTCCGAACCCTTGTTTTCGACAGCGTTATTCTCACCAGTGTTGAACGAATTTGAAAAACCTAGTATGCAGAAATGTGATTGAATATTTTATCTATAACTTGGCATCAAAATATTTGGGTTTCAAAAACTTTTAAAAATTGGCTTAAGTGCTCAAAAACGGCTCGGCACCCCTATGTGCGATACAGTCTGAATGTATCTCTCTCTCTCTCTCTCTCTCTCTCTCTGTGTATGTGCGAATTTTTGTGTTTTTATGGCATACTTTTTGGCGCATTCGTGTGTAAATATGTGAAAATTTGTTACACATCATCGGTGTGCGGTCCCTTCTTTTGTAAGGGGATTGAAAGTGTGATTGTTTAGTGGATTTATGGGCATATGAAATTAGGATTTAATGTGCATATGTTTTGTGCCCTCTCAAGTGGATTTATTGCAATATCCTTGTGACATAATGTTTATGATATACATATTTTGAGAACATAAATATGATATTAAGAGTGCTTCGGGGGGATAAGCCTGGCGAATTGGGAAAACTTCCTTAAGTGTCCTTAACACTAATTGTTTTCCTGGGCCTTGGCTTTTTAGGTTCGATCTTCTTTGCTTTTCTCCCCTTTGGACCTTTTTGCACAGCTGTGGATAATTTTGATTGCTTTTGAACTTTTCGTTTTCGCCCACCAATTTGTGAATTATTAGTAAGATCAATTTGATTCTCCCTTATTACTGGCTGGTTCGGTTCATCACCTTCATTTGATTGGATTCTGTTTAAAGGATTTCCTGGTTCATATTTTCTATTAAAAATTTTAACTGGAACTTCACGTAACTCTGTCGAGGATATCTTTTCTTGCTTAATTCTAACTGGATGGCTCGAATTCGATGACCCACAAATTTGCTCTGGATTATGATTGCCACGCTTATTTGCTGTCTCATCACCGCTCTTATTTAGCTTTTCCAAATTCAATTGAATCTCTTTAATTTTATCTAATAATTGAAAAACTTTGCAATCAGAAAGTGGCATTAGACAACTATTTGGAGCCGCCATGTCTGACAGATATGCTTCATTTGCCCTAATTTGCGAACTAGACCGCAAATCGAATGGTGTGGAACTAGACGTAGGGTTCACAGGATTTCGAGCCCGAGGTCGTTTTACTATCATGTTTTGTTGTTGTTTTGTGAACTTGATCAGTTTTCCTTGCCTTAAGTGAGGTTTTCTTTCTGTAGCTTGTCTTTTTAGTACTGCTTGAGACCGCGAAGAATACTTGTATTTGTTAGCCGCTGTTCTTTTGGGTTTTCTCGCAGCACTTTTTCGTTTCTTACTTTTTGATACAGCTTTCTTTTTTATGCGAGATTTTAGCTGATTTTTGGTCTTTAAGGCCTTATCCTTTTTAAAGTAATTAACTTCGTAGTATTTATTTTTTTTTCTTAATTCCGCCTCTTTTATATTAGTCCAAAATGCGTATGCCTTTGGCACACCCTCTTCGATGCTTATCCTTTGCCTAGCACAGAAATCCATAAGGAATTTTCTATAGATTTCTTCATTAACGTCTTCGGGAAAATATCGTCTCAATCCTAAGAGTGTATAATTCCGTTCACGATCCTCAAGTATACGAATTTGAGAGCCCAATCCATTTGTATTAGTGGCGGTTGCCGTAACCGCCTGCCAGCTACTTTTCAAATGATTTAAAAATCCAAACATATTTGTAAATCAAAAATTTTGTATTTTGCCTGTTCAAAAGTCACGTTTTTTACTGTTTTTTACAAAACCTCAGAATGAACTGACAGAATTTTATGTAATATCAAGAAAATTTGTTTGGCATTAGACTCTTTGTTTATCGATAGTTTTCAAAGTATTAGAATATACAAATTAACATAATAAAAATTAGTTAAACAATTTCTCTACGGGCTAAGCAAATAGCATTTTCCCAGTCAAAGTTGTCTTAATGTCAAAGTTACGTTTTACCTGAATTGCTGCGGTGATAGTCGCATTATCTTAGAATTGAGGCTCTTAACTTAAAGCAAAATAATATAAGTTAAGCTCCCCTATTCTAAGACAATTTTGACTTTGTTCAATTGACACAGACTATACAAGTGAAAGTGATGTCTTAACAATTGTTACAAATATAAACACAACAATTTCTCTACCTTATAACTTCAGGGTCCTTATTAAATAATAAAAATTTGTATCCATTTCATCAATTATAGCTATTGTACGCCAGGTTTGTTTGATCGCCAGATAACGAAGTTGGGTCTGACTTGGAACCTTAGTAACCAGTGATCAATGTAAACTCAAACTCAAGTTTCACACAATTTCTGTTTTTGTTTTTTCTTTTTCATTGTCACTGACTTTTATCATTTGGGCCATTAGTAATGTCAAATACACACTATGCAATCAGAAATACTCAGAATTTAGCTATGATTTAATTTTAATATCGTTTCCAATTGAAAGTTAATTGTTAATTATTCTGTTGAACTTTTGAGCTATATTTCATAATACCCCCGATGGCTTTGGTGAAATTTTCATTTTTGGATACACATAATAAAAAAAAACGGTTTCTTAAAATCGGGAGTGGTCAATATAGGTGCTAAAGTTAATCCTCGTTTCAGTTCTGAAAAAGCGTAGTCTGCCTCTTCGTTCCAATTAGGTGCTCGGTTTTGTTTAAGAGTTCTGTCAATGGAAAGCTAATGGTGGCATAGTTTTCAATAAAACGTCGATACCAGCCAGCGAGTCCTTAAAGTCTACTTAATTGTTTCACTGTTGTTGGAATGGGAAAGTCGTTTATTGCACAAGTTTTCCCAGGATTGGTTTTCACTTATCCGTTATTGGATAATAATAAAGCCGAGGTACTCAATCTCCTGCATGCAGAACTCAGATTTAGCTACATTAATCATAAGATTCGCTTTACGCAGTCTCAATGCTACCTCATGTATTAATACAATATCCGATTTAAAATCTTCAGAAAGAACTAAAAGGTCATCGAGGAAAAGGAATACCTTTGTGCGCGAATAGGACGGTATGACACGATGCATAAGCCTACATAGAGTCTGTGAGGCGTTGCACAAACCAAAGACATCACTTTATATCGGTAAAGTTGGCGGTTAGGTGTATTGACGTGAACTTTCCTCTAACGGAATTTGCCAGAAAGCGTGCTTCATGTTCAGTCCAGTAATAATTCGAGCAGGTGGCAGCCTGCTAAGTATTCCATCAACATGAGGAAAAGGATACGCGTCCTTACGAGTGCACTGATTACTGCTCTAGAATCAAAACTTAATCGAACTTTATTCACGTCTCATTCATACACAACTGGAGCTCCATGGGCTGTTACATTCTTCAATGATATCTAAAACTAACATTCTATCTATTTCTATGAACATAACCTTCCTTATCGTAGCAGGGCAATTTAGCAATTGCTGAATTAAGTTTTTGCTACTGAGACTCAGACAAACGGTGCATTTTCACTGAATCTCCCTGATCATTTCATTTTGCTCCAATATCCGATACTATCAGTGGGTCTTCCTTTAAATTATATATTAAACCAATATTTATGCCAAAAAATCTATTCCAATATAAATGTCTTGTTTTAGATCGGGTTAATAAAGAAATCAAGGGGTCTAGTAAGTTACCGATACGTAATGTAACTTGTCAATTTACCTCTAACAAAACATTCAGAATTGCTGGCCATAATTATTTTACCGGAACAATTGCGTGTTTTAGGATGTTCTAAAAACTCTTTAGCTATCTTACTTCCTAAGCGCCACAGTCTAAGAGAGCAGTGAAGGTCTGGCCTTCTATCTTTATTTCTGTGTACAATCGATTATCTGAACTGGAAAATATACTGGAAATCAATTTCTTGCGGTTATTTCTAACCTTCTTCCAAAAGAAGCGTAGTCTTCACCAAAGATGCGATGACGAACGGCTTCATACTGAGCCAAATTTACATGAAGAGGACGAAATGGACTTTTATCGACTGGTGTCGGGTTTGGTCCTACACTTCGATTTAGATAAGGTAAAAATTCCTAGATGCATAAGTTCATAACAAATTGCAGACTTTGAATGTCTAATTAATAACTTGACTAAAGAAGAATTGTGTTAATCTTGCTACTAGCCTTTCGACATTAAACTGGCAATCCACAAAGGTTTCATTCTTGCCCTGATGTCTGCTGTTAATCAGCTCCCAGGTGTCCATATCGTTATCTACTTCATCAAATGCCGCAAAATGGGTAATTTTCTTGCAAAGCTCGTGCAATGCTCTCGTGACTGTGTCTAACAGACATACTGCATTTTTTTTTAATTAATTTAAATTACATAAATTTTTGGAATCAATCCTATTGCTGTTTACAAAATTGATTCGATCTGCACAAAAAATAGATTTCTATTAAATCTTAAAAAATTTCCCATTGTCGATTTGTCTGAATGACAATTTCCTAAACTGGTCATATACCGATATACGCCACTCATATGCTATTCCTGGTCCAGGTCCTTTTTACTCTAAACAAGTTTAAGGTCTAAGAATGCAATGAGAAGTACACCGATGCATGTGAAGAAGCTGACGAACTAGATAGTATTTTAATGTAAGTATAATTTTTTTACACCATGATCCTTATTAATTTAAAAGTTTTGAATTTTGATTTTTATTTTTGTATATATTAATTTGTTAAAAATTAAAAATACATGTGGATATTGAGATATTTGTATAACAGATGACAATTGTAAGAGCATTTTCGACGTTGAGGCTGGTGCTTACTGACTACTAAAGTAGACTACGCAGGGGCATGCTTAAAAATAATTTGCTAGTAAAGTTAAACTCGAACTATTTTGTTGCAGCCATGCCCTTGTTTGAGGACGACGACGCTATGCAAGTAGCTGTTGCAATGCAAGTAATTTGTTTCAAGAGCAACGGAAAGTGTTTGTGGTAGAAAGTTGCTAAACAGTCCCAGCAGTGAGAAACACATCAAAAACGACTACTCCAATTTAAACATTAAATGATAGCCCTAAAGAATTGATGATGTATGGGTGCACTTGCTTGTGTGTGTTTCTCTTTTCCTATTCGTTTTTTTCCCGTTAGATCTGGCTTTATCAGAAGTGCGATTGCGGGAAACATTTGAATATACCGGGAAGCGGGAATTCCAGCTTTTTAATAAAATATATTTTAATACATGGGCCATCCAGTGGTGCAAATTCCGCCGATTACGTCAATTCAGATTTTTGATGACTAGTTGCGGCTTTGAAAATGCGGAAAGCGGGAAATTCTGGATTTTTAAGATATTTATTTGGCTTTTTCCGCTTCTTTTTTTTGTTGACATTAATATAAAAGTTATGAAAATAAATATTAAATATTTTAAAACGGTTGAACATGTTTTCCATCGAAAATAATTTGTGTGCCAAAAAAAAAAATGGCATCACTTTAATGTCAAAAATATTTAGCAGGTTTCGATTTTTAGAACTGTCCATGGTCTTCGTTGTCATGGTCAAACGCAAAAGGAAATTGCACAAGATAATTTTCTTTTTTTTTGTGAGTCAGGGCCCGTTTACTAATTTTTATTTACGTACATATGCAGATAAAGATTATGGAGGCATGGAAAATGCTGTTACAACTAGGAGCTGCCCTCCAGTTACCTCAGAATAATAAAAGAAATCGGACGTACGATAAAAAGTCCCAGGCAGATTTAGAGTTAAAAATTATTAGTATTCTTTATTGTGCGTAAAGTTAGTCGCACTTTTTATGCCGAGTTATCTACAACCCTCTGTTAACCCACTGTTAATTTGAATTTTCAATTATATAGCTAAACTATCTTAACGAAATAAAGTTTAATATGATAAAAAAATAAATCAATCTATTGGTTTTATTCATTTTTGGGGGATTTAGAGCATTCTGCATATGTCGTTCCGATTTGGCCAGGAAATGTGCGTTTTAAGTATTCGTGTAGCACAACTCCACAGCGTACTGACAATTGAATGCCAGAAACTTCGCTAAATAATCATTTATATCCTCCACAAATTTCTTAAAAAATGTGTGAACGAAAAATTGAATTTTTTTGGCAACCTATGATTTTCCGCATAAAAAATATGCATAAAATTATCGGGTAAGCACAAGTCTCCACGGCTCAATACAGATTGAATACCAGAATGATCAGTAGACTTTAATTGAGAATGTTATATATTTTATATATATACATACTTACATACATACTGTGAGGAACATTAATGTTCCACACAACGTACGAGCAATACAAACGTCAAAAATGCCCGAGACACCAGTTGTAGCAGTGGCTATAATCAAAGGCACATACCCCATGTGTTAGCGAAGACTCAAACCATCGTTAGCAACATATTGCTGCAATTAGAACACACAAAACACGATCTGGCACAACATGTTCGATTGAACCGCATGTCGAAGTCAACACGAAGTGCACTTCAGAGCGTAAAAACAGAATTAATCTGTTGCAGCATTTCGAGCGCGTCTATGTCGCTTTGCTGGTGAAATGCACATGAAAAAATGAATTACGGGATTGTTTTCTCTTATATTTTCTTTTATCAAATGGACGGGTTCGACACGACTTGGCATGGAGTTTATAAAACTACTAAATTCTAATTGGGAGATATTGTCCCGTTCTTTAAAAAAAAAAACAGTTTACGGCTACTAATATTGGTAAATTTAGTGTTATGAGCATAAATTAATAAACTAACTAATTAAACTAATAAAGCCGACAAGTTCTCCATAGGATTCACGTCTAAAGAACGTGACGGCCACATCAATCATTCTCATCAAGCCATGACCGGGTTTCTCGATTGACGTGCATGGACTCGTAATCGTGCTGGAAAATAAATGAATTTACTCGATGTGCGCGAAGGAAAGGTGGAAGGTTTATTTACTCCCTGGAGTTCATACGAGCGCTTGTAAATACAAGCTCCAAGCATCCTAAATAACAGAAAGCAGCCCATACCATGCGAGTTCTTCCACCGAAATTTCTCTTCGAGAAATAAACAGGCTCTTTTCATAAATCTCTCCAAAAATATGAAAATCCCTCCTGACCATCCAAATTAAATTTTCGCTCATCCGTAAAAAGGATCTAAAATATAAAATTAATATTTTTTTCATTTTTCCAATCAGCTGAAATATTATCTCTGGCGAACTTCACCGCACCTTATATGCCTTTGCAATAATTTGGTGTAAGACTTTTTTAATGCCCGTGCAACGGTCAGTCGGGATACATTTGGTCCACATTCAGCAGCAAACTCATTAGCTGTAAGCGACTCCTCGCTTGCTACCACGGCACTCAAATATACCACAATGCACAAACGAGCGAGCATTTGCTTTGCGTGCCTTCTTCTCCCGCTTCCCGATCATAAGCGTCATCACCGCCCTTGACTCGTCTATTGTGTCACTACCCATGGATTCTGCGACCGACTCAACGCACGACTCCGCTACGCTGCGGGCACTCTCGACTGCGCTTGAAGCCCTGATCACGCTGATGGCTCTTCCACTGCGGCTCACGCCGTTCATCCGGACGGCTGTTCTGCTTGCACGAATTGTTCGTGTCACGCACGAGGTCGCCCGCACATCCTCCTCTCACGCGCAACAACTCACGACACGAAAAAATTAGACATTTTTTTCGTGTCACTCACGATCTATCGGCTCACGCAAGAGCAATGGACTCATGCACGAGTCCGATAACGCGCGCCAAATATCGACCCACTATATCCCCAATCTTGAAGAGTGTCCACCATACTTGAGCACGTGCTAACAGACACACTCACAAGCACAGTCACAACTGGTAAACAAGTTACCTTTTTCTCCGTCAATGAAAGAGCTAGCTACCTCGGTTTGTTCGAGCTGGAGCCATTTAATATTGCTCAATCGCTTCATCTAATCGATGGAATCCCGAGACCCCCACTATTCTGGGGAGCGTGGAAGTAAGCAACTGGTACATCCAGTGTGAGATCTAACCATCTCCTTACGCATTGTACCGGATACCTAAATACCTCCACTCTTCAGTACGCTTCAATGAAGGACACTCGCGCTCACCTACACGAAAGCTCCGTCGTTCAACGACAGTACACTTTTGCTTGGATGGACCCTTTATACTGATAGTGAAACACTTGTCAGAATTCAGGGAGACTCCCACGGAGGCTAGGAAGCCTCTCGTGGTATCCAAGAATTTTTGAAGTCCCATCGGAGTTTCCGCAATACTAGCTGTTTTTGGAGTGACACCGTCAGGACTCGGAGAACTTGACAATTTTAACTTATTTTCCTTCAGGTCCTTCCTTTAAACTGTCTTAATCGAGTGTTCTATACGGAATCTTGTGTTATCGCAAGAGCATGTGCTGGGATTTGTCATTATTTGTTTCCAATAGAGCTCTATAATTCCTTGGTTTGGCATAACCGACTCATCTGTTCCATCAAGCAAGGATTTAATCCATCTCCCAGTGTTCTTATTCCAACGACGCTGAACCTGTGCGTACTCCTGTTGTCCTGACTGTCCCCTGGTAAGAGGTCTCCGAAGATAGCTCGCACGGGTGTTGTGTGGTTCGGTTGGTGGTGGAAATATATCCAGGAGATAGCTGGATAAGCATTAGAGAGTGGTTTCCTTCCCTTCGGTCGGACCCCTATATAGGATAGATTGCAAGACCTGTGCTCTCCACCGGGGATTACATTCCACAGGGCGATAGCCCTATCGATAGCGATAGTGTTGCCCCTTGGATAAATTCTGTGAACTTTTGGTTGCGTTCAATGGCGAATCCTGAGTCTCTAGGGATCTGTTGCTTTTTTATGGTCACTGGAATAGATCCCGTGGTCGTTGCTTTACAGCAGGATTTTCCTCAGCGATTGGTGGTCTTCAGGATATATAGATCCTGGAATTTTGGCATTAGGATATATCCTCGAGCTTTCCAAAAAGCTTGCGGATTGACCTTGAACCGCTTGGTTGCTCTCTGTGTGCAATGATTTGGGTACGGTGATTTCACTCCTATTCTGAGGACGTAATGGTGCCTGATAAACTTATAAGGTTACTCGTAAGGCCTTATCAGTCATTTGACTTATTGCTGGATTCCTTTTTTCAGGGCATGTTTTGCCCTTAAGAAACTTGTCACTTGATCACGACTTCCTGACTTTCTTGATTTATGCTGCCTTTATATAGGCAAATTCATGGCCTCCGGAATCGATTGGTGTAATACCGCTATACAGCTAATACTTTTCCATCGTCTCATTGCTTTCACTCGAGCATTCCCTTGTTGCCATGCGTGGTGAAAGTCCCGCAAATAACGGCTCGGTTGCTATGCGGGCATCCGTCACTTTCTTTTCCATTTGTGGCGCTTTCCTATTGGTCGCCAAGCTTCTCCCGTTGATCACTTTTACTCTCTCTTGCTTCTCGGGTTTCGGTCTCTAATGATCGACATTCGTTCGGTGCGCCCGCGTCGCGCATCTTCCCGCTTGGACGAAATAGACGGCGGTTGCGTGTGGTAGGATCGGCCATAATAATGTTTGACCGTAAATCGTAAGCTCTGATTTCGTTCGATTGGCCATACCTGTAAACCGTAAATCGTCAGCTTTGATCGTAGCTCCGATGGTTTGTGTCTCCTGTGTATCTTGTATTCGTAGTTTATACCTTATTTGGTTTGCTGTGTGAAACATCAATTGGTATGTTCGTCACAACACTAATCCACTTGTTTACTCCAAATGGAGACTTCACCGTTTTAATCGGTGACTCTGTCTCGCACTTTTGCTGTCTACTTTTCGTTCGAAATTCGCAACTGAACAACCGCGACATGACTGCACGCAACAACAATCCAAACAAGACAGTGAGTAGGTAGGGACATGAAGTCGAGTTTATTTAACGTGCCGTGTACCGATTAATAGGGTTTACAACCACCGTACTCTAATATGACACATTTTTGACATATAGTACAGCGTGTCAAAACAATGTGTCAACCAACGCCCTTTAGAGATACTGCTATTGCAGCATCTCGTCAGTGCCTATTGAAAGCCATGCTGCCGGACATGACCTTTCTCCTGGGTAAGGACCGAGGCTGGTCTATGGCTACATGACCCGGTTGTGTAACGCAACTCCACGGTGAGTCAATGACGCTCCCCGTATTTGGGTATCAAACCACTACGATCTCCCTCAAGGGGGCCAACCACTAATTGGGCTAGCCTTGGGCCACTAGCCCATCCCGTAGTACCAAATCACAGCTTCGGTCGGCTGTTCGCAGTCGAAACTACTAGCCATATGTGTCCTCAACAACACGGAATGGATCGTTCTCGACTCCCCCCAACTAGGGTTCGTCTACCAGATTGCAGCTCTGGCGGTTCGTCTACCAAATTTTCAGCTTTGTGGGCTGTTCGCAGTCGAAACTACTCGGCTTTTTTATTCACCTGAACAAGGAATGGATCATCCTCGAGTCACCCCGATGGGGGTTAAACTGCAAGATAAAAGAGCTCTTGTACAACTTTGCAGCATGTGTGAAGTACTGCTACAAGTTTTGGCCCCTCCGACCCAGCACTGTTTGATCATGTGCCATTTTTCGCCGCCTTTTAAACGCCGCTAGCATAAACAAGTCCAACATCTGATGCTGCTCCGGTGTGTCCAGGACTCAGGAAAAGTCCCAACCGTCGAGGTCTCGCAAATCTGTGTAGAGTGAGCAAGCTTCTAGCACGTGCTGCCAGTCTTCGCACTGCGCACCACATTGACATGTGGGCGTCCGACTTAGACTTCTCCGATACAGAAATGCGTTAGGCGATCCATGTCAATCAGCAAGAATCCAGCGTGGAGTCCAAAACCAAAGTCCTTCCGGTTAAAGACGAATCATGCGTCCGGGATAAACTCATGAGTTGGTCGACCGCAATCCTGCGATGTGCCCACGAATCGGTATTGAGTTACATATTGTAGGCTTGCTCCTGCAAACTCTACAAAGGGCGACCTTTAAGCGGGCAATCTCCCTTTTAGTAACATTTAACTCCGACTTCAGCTTCCCAAGCTTCCAAGACGGACATCAGATCCTTTCCACGACGCTTCAGTTCGGCTCTCGACCTTGCCTCGACGAGGAGCAACAGATTGTCTGCATACGCACTGAATATGCACAGGGGCTCGGAACGTTGGAGCAGCACATCCATCACTCCACTTGATGTTTTCGAGGGCACCATTGAAATCCACAAAAAGACCCAACACGTATACCGCCTGTCGGCATCGCTGACCTTTACATGGTGCCAGGCATTCTCAACACAGCGTCCAGGTCGACAGCCGACTCGCCATCAATTTCCATCCGGAAGCAGCTCTTTTATACATTTAACCATGATGCCCTCTAGCACCTTGCCAAACACTGGCAGCAGGCAGATGCTCTTTGTCGGGGCCCTTGAGGAGCGCCACTACTCTCGGGCATTTCCACTCAAGGGAAAAATATCCCTCTGCAACGCAGCGAGATAACGACGCTGTTATGTGCTAGGGGATAGCACGCCATACTGCCTTGCAGATACCACCTGTGATGCCGTCCAATCCGGGATAGCGCCTGCTTTTCAACCGGGCGACGCATATTCCGATCTTAAAGGCTTCGAGAGCCGGCGCAATGTCTTCACTCGCTGCCGCTACTGTCAAGAAGTTGCGGAGGAGGAGACTCGCGCAGTCGTGCCAGGTTACGACAGGCCTGCCATCCTCGCGAAGGCATCCCAACTCTGTGGACCGCTTTCGTCCTCGGCAAGTCTTGTATGCATGCGCCCATGGGTCAGTCCTATAGTCTCCAACGAAGTTTCGCCAATGATCCTCCTTCGGCTTTAGGATGAGCTTCGTGAACTCGCGTATAAAGTTTGCATCTGATTTAATTTTTCCCTTATTTTGTGTTTTTTTTATACCCTTGCAAAAAGGGTATATTAATTTGGGTCAAAAGTGTGCAACGCATAGAAGGAAGCATCTCCGACCATATAAAGTATATATATTCTTGATCAGCACGACGAGACGAGTTCAAATAACCATGTCCGTCCGTCCGTCCGTCCGTCTGGATCAACGCAAACTCCTCCTAGACCGTAAGAGCTACGGAGCTGAAATTTTGCATGTAGGCTTGTATATACTGCAGGCGTTGTATATCTCGGATTCAGCCGGATCGGATCACTATATCATATAGCTCCCATACAAATGACAAAGTCATTAAATCGTGAAATTTAATATTGGTAAGTTAATTACACATATAAACGACTATGCCAAATTTGATCAAGATCGGGTAACTATATCATATAGCTCCCATAGGAACGATCTTTCGAAAACAGTGACTTTTGTCAATAACTTCGTTACTTTTGACGCGATTGCTTTCAAATTGAACATTTGTTAGTTTAATATATCTGTTAATGACTGTGCCAAATTTGATAGGGATCGGGTAACTATATCATATATCTCCCATAGGAACGATCGGTGGAAAACAGTGACTTTGATCAATACTTCGTTATTTCCTATGCGATTGTAGGCGTTTCTTTTGGACATTAGCCTTTTAAGCTTAAACGTTTTTTCACTTTGATGGCTATAGGTAAGAAAAAAGTTACCAAAAAAGTTGCAAGGGTATACAAGCTTTGACGCGGTCGAAGTTAGCCCTGGCCCTCTGGTTTTATTTGGAGTTAGGTAAGTTGGTTCTATCTTTTATTTTAGGTGCAAATTGTTGAATACTTTAGTCAAGTTTGATTAGTTAGTCAGGGTTTTTCGTTTTGTAATAAAGTTTGTGTTTGATAGTAATATTACTTGTAATTGTTTTTTTTTTCTTTTGTTTCAGGTGTAGTCTGCGTGTGTGTTCTTTTTAAGTTTGGTTGGTTATGTTTAGGTATGTTTTAATTTATTTATTTATTTATTTGTACAGTGTTAGCTTATAGATAAATCTATAGCTACAGGGGGGACAGCCATAGCTGCTAAGGCTTTCGGGTGGTTTATGTTTAGGTATTCATTCTTTTAATTCAACAATTCATATAGTTTTTGCTTAGTCTAGATTATATTATTTTGAATGTTATCTTATCTTATAAGAGGTTCATACTATTGGTTAGATCGAGGAATTTTATAATTTCTCTTAGATTTTCAGGGGTTGGGTTGGATAGGAGTAGAATAAGGTTTTGGTTTGGGATATGGTTTCGAAAGCTTTGAAACACCGTACATGTATTCATGATATGTTCTATATTCATAATAGAGTTTGTGTTGCAGAATTTACAGTGGTTGGTGGGATTATTTTGAAGGAATCGGTGTTCGTGTGTTAGTCTCGTATGCCCTAGTCGTAGCCTTATAAGTTTTATTTGGGTTTTTCTAGGTATTTGGCAAAGTTCTAGTTTTTTAAGATAGTCATCAACATTGTATTTGTTATGTCTGTTTATCTCTTGATACCAGCATGATGTCTGTTGAATTAGTAGTGTATTTAGGTTGGAGAAGTGGGTTTTAATGTATCTGTTTATGTCTGTTTTGTTATAATTGGGATGCGTAAAGAGGGGTGATATAGTCGGCGTTTTTGCTGCTTTGTCAGCAAATTCGTTGCTCTTTATACCAACATGGCTAGGGACCCATAGGAGCATGATTTTAGGCTGTTGTTTTATTAGTGTTTTTCGAATTATGTCTGGGTAATATGTGTTGTTGTTAATATTTTGAATAGCTTCAATTGCTGACAACGAGTCAGAACAAATGCATACTTTGCCCTTTATCTTGGTGGCTATTATGGTTGCATCGAATATGGCAATGATTTCTGCCGAGAATACCGATGAGTACTGATTGGGACGACACTTGAGGGTGACAGTTTTGTTTTCTACAAATATGTAGGTGTTTACATTTTGTGAGAGACAGCTATGCGCCCGAAGTTTTGCACCAATTGTCAATGTTTTCAAGTAGATTGTCTAGTTTTATTGTGCTTTGCTTTTCTTTATTGAGATCAACCAATATATTGTAGTCGTCTGCGTATGCAGTGAAGTTAATATTTTTGTGCCTTGCTATTAACTCAGAGAGACTATTAAACGCTG
The DNA here is from genome assembly GCF_018902025.1 of Drosophila willistoni. Taxonomy (NCBI): domain Eukaryota; kingdom Metazoa; phylum Arthropoda; class Insecta; order Diptera; family Drosophilidae; genus Drosophila; species Drosophila willistoni. The sequence continues at coordinate 47,434 of NW_025814235.1, forward strand.
TTAGAAACAGTATAACCGATAGTGGTGATCCTTGTGGAATACCGTTCTGGAGAGGCTTGCAATTCGAATAATTTTTATTGACGCACACTATGATTTGCCTATCGGCCATGAAGTTTTTAATGAACTTTATTATTGTAGGGCCGCATTGCCATTTTATTAATTGATTTGACTCCGACTTTATCAAAAGCTTTAGCAAAATGTAACGAGACTAGTGATATGTGTCTTTTTGCTGAAAGGGATATACTGATCAGAGCATCTACAAGGAGTAGACAATCGACAGTTGATATTCCTTTTTAGAAGCCTAGTTCGTGGTTGTTAAGTAGTTTGTTCGTTGTGACAAACCCCCATAGCCTCTTTGAGATTATCTTGTCCAGGACTTTTCCGATACATGTGTTTAGGGATATGGGTCTGTATGGTTCTATTAGTTTTGTCTTGTCCTGGCTTTAAAACTGGTATTATTGTGCTAAGTTTATAAATCTGTGGGATATGTGTTTGTAGGATGCGGTTAAATAGGGTGACGATTCTAGTTTTAAGTGGTTTTGATACATGTTGAATCATGCTGTAATTGATTTTATCGAACCCTGGTGTATGTCCTTTAAGGCTGTTAAGTGCTGATGCGAATTCTAAGAAACCTATCTCTTGTTCCATAAATTTGGCTGAGCATTAAGTTTTTTATATCTGATAATATTCTCTGAAGTCATGTCTCGATTAAGGGCTTTCCATGCTAGTATTTTTATTTCCCTACAGGCAGCTATTTCCTTGTTCCACCAAGCTAAGTTATATTGACGTTTGGGTGGTTTACAGAGAGGGATACTTTTGTATGCACTTTGGAAAATAATTTTGTTGATGTTACTAGCTTCCTTATTAACATTTAGGGATATTGTTGTTATATTGTTAAGCTCGTCAGTCAGTCTTTCAAATTTTTCCCAATTTGCTTGTTTTGTTAAAAATCTTTGTGTGTATCGTGTGTGAGTTTTGTTTTGATCGTATGTGAACATTTTTATGGTGATAGGGAAGTGATCACTTCCTTCAAGAGTGTCGCTGATGCTGAAGTCGCAGTTTATTTTAAGTTCTGCTGAGCAGAATGCAAGGTCTATGTGCGTGATTGTGTTGTGAGTAGAGAAGTGTGTGGGTTGACTATTGTTAAGGATGATGTTGTTGTGGTCGTGAATAAATTTGGCTAAAATTTTACCCCTGCGATTGCTAGAAGGTGAGCCCCAGTAACTGTTTCAACTGTTAAAGTCTCCTGTATAAAGAGTTAGGGTGCTTGTATTTGGGAATGCTGTTTCAAGGTCTATCAAAGAAAATTTTTGATTAGGGGGTAACAATACAAAACTTTTTTCTGAGGGAATTTCGACTGTGATGACATCAATTGATTGGCCGACGGAAATCACTTTATGTTGAATTGGCTTATGCACTAATATAGCCACGCCGCCCTTTGCTGTGGAGCAGGTAGTGTGGTGCATTGAAAAATTAGTTGGAGTTGGAACTTGACGCAAGTTAGTTATGTGGGTTTCTTGTAAAGAAATTATATTTGACTTGTACCGATTTATGAGGATTAACAGCTCGTTGTAATTGTTGGAATACCCATTAAGGTTACATTGCAAAATTGTTACTGTCATGTTAAGTTTATAGCGATGGTTAGAGTAATTAGATGTCGATGTAGTGCTAGTTTAGATTTAGATCTTAAATTTTGTGGTTAGATTTTATGATAGTTTTCAACAAATTTCGAGACGAGTTAGTGTTTTTAGACTGGGAGTATGGTAGGTTTTTTAGACGTGCTGCTTGAACTTGATTGGTCGTCTGGGTTGTCGGTTAACATGTATTCGGGTTCCGATTGATACTGAACTGCTTTTCGCTTAGTGCTTTCCGGAATTGGTAGGGTGGCGTTTCTGGGTTGTGTTGCATCGTCTTCTTGTTGCGGTTGATTTTTATTGAGTTCAGGTGTGATTTTGCTACTGAAGAGTAGAGCGAGCCATCATGTGTGTGTCGATTTTTGTAAATCAACCATGCTGTTCTATTGTCAACTTTTTCATGAGCTTTTATGGCCTGCACTTCGAGGTGGGTGAGGATTTTTTGTCTCTGGGCTGATGATTATAAGTCGGTAATTTGTTGATTCAGCAATTTATGCAACTTGGCTCTTTGTCGCAGGTCTCTTCTGTTAGAATATCAACATGTTCGTCTTGGCTACAATTGTTGCAGGTAGTTTTGTTATTGCATTTTGCGGCGGTATGGCCCATTTTTTAAGCATTTGTTGCATCGCAGTGGCGGGGGAATGTAGGTGCGTACCTTTACTTTTTCGTATCCAATGTAAAGATGTTCTGGTAGATTGTGGAGGGCAAATGAAATAATAACAATGCCAGTTTCAGTAAGTACTCCATATTTTTTTTAAAAGAATTTTTTTAATTTCTTGTACTTTTTGATCTTTTAAGTTCTCTAGGATGGTGTCTTCGTCTATACCTCTTAGCTCGTTAGAGTAGATTACGCCTTTAGTAACGTTGCTCCTCTACTTTTATTGGCATGTCGCTTCGCATAACATTGAGCTTCAGTAGTTTGCTTGTTTGTGCTGGGTTTTTGGTTTTGACTAAAAGGTTACCATCACGAGTTTTTTTGCACAGTTCAACTTCTCCTCCACAGGTATAATCAATTGTCTTTTTATACCATACACCCATAGGGTGAAATGGTATATTAAAGTCGCCAAAATGTATGTAACAGGCAGAAGGAAGCATCTCCGACCCCACAAAGTATATATATTCTTGATCAGGATCAACAACCGAGTCAATCTAGCCATGTCCGTCTGTCCGTCCGTCCGTCCGTCTGTCCGTCTGTCCGTATGAACACCTAGATCTCGGAGACTATAAGAGCTAGAGCCACCAAATTTTTTATGTAGACTCGTGTAGTATGTAGAGTGATCAAGTTTATTTCATTTTTGCCACGCCCCTTTCCGCCCCCGCAATTTAAAAAAAACGTTTATCTCAAAAACTATTCCAGCTAGAGACACCATATTTGGTATGTATATTCGCTTAGTAAATGCACAAATTTTGTATGTATTAAAATTTTGCCACGCCCTTTTCCGCCCCCGTAATTTGAAAAACTTGATTATCTCCCGTATTTTTTTACCTTATGCAATCAAATTCGGCACACTTAAATTTAATACTAATATCTAGCAAAATACCAAATTTGACCAAAATCGGACAAAAACAGTGGAGTTATGCATATAAACGTTTTTCCATAAAGCCGGAGTTGGCCGTTGGCTGGTGGGGGCGCTAGGGTGCTCGTATGATTGAGTGAGCGAGATACTAAGATATGCTTGTAGGAAGCATGTGAAAATGCATTTGTTTAATAAAGTTGAAATATTTGCTTTACTGGTGTATGGTATACCTAAGTCGGCGAGACGACTTACTTACTTCATTTTTTATTATGAAGAGAGAAATGTTTGTCAAATTACCGTTGTCTGTTCGCGAAATTGTTAGAAATTTGCCATCAAGAGTGGGCGGATGTTTTTTCCAGTTGTACGGTGGCTCAGTCATATTGCTGGTTTAGCTGTAAAGCTGCAACGTTGCTTGTTGTTTCTTACACGTAAACAGTTATGTGTGTCCAAAAATAGATTATGCTGTTTGTTGTTGTTGTATGTTTGCTGAGTTTGCTTTGTGCTTTGAGTGTTTATTGTCACCGAAAGTATGACCTATCGCAATGAGAGTCACAATTCAACTGTTGTTTTGATTATTTCTGTTCTTTGCTCTAGTTTATGTTTAATATCATTGTCGAGTACCATTGCATTTTTAGACTCTTTTGATAATTGTTAGTGGCAGAAGGTTTTTAATTAGGGCATTTAAAGATTCCAGATTTTGTACCAATTCGTGGGCTATGTTTTTGTTATTGGTCAATTCTTCATTATTTTGTAGTTTATTAGAGGTGTGGTGGTTTTGGTTATTGTTGTAGTTTTTATATGTTGCGCAGTTGTAATTTGGGTTGTGGTGATTGTGTGGGGTTTTTTTAATTTTATTTGTATTTGATTTGTGTGTTACTTGATTATTATTAGAGTTGTGCTTTGAGCTGTTGTGGTTTGTGTTTTGATAGTATGTGACTCTGTTGTATTTCGCATTTTCAGGTATGGCTGGATGCAGCCTTTTTAGATTGCTACATGCGGGCCATTACAATTTGCGCAGATTGGGTTAGGGTTTTTGCCAAACTCGCAATCGGTTGTAAGGTGGGCCCCCCGTACACTTCACACATCTCGGCTCCATGACGCAATAGTTTGGGGAGCAGACGCCTTCTTGGCTGTTCTATTGCCACTTGCTGACTGCACAGGACAGTCAGCTGGAGGATTTGCTCGTTTAACCCCTCCTTTTGTGGCACCAGTTCAACTTCGAAGAAGCTTAATACTTTGTTAATGCGGGTGCTCCCCATGAGGTCCATATAGCGCACCTGATAACCAAGTTTCTCCAGCTCCTCTCTTATCCATTTGCATTGGTGGTCTGGTTAATGACTATCCTGTAGTCTCTGAGATCCGAAGGCTGATGGGTGAAGGCTTTGACATTAAGAGATTTTAGCTTGCCAATTGCCTCCCCATGTGTTTTCAGATCACAGCAGGTACATTCATATTTATTATTTACCTTTATAATTGTTATTTTTATACCATACACCCATAGGGTGAAATGGTATATTAAAGTCGCCAAAATGTATGTAACAGGCAGAAGGAAGCATCTCTGCCATGTCCGTCTGTCCGTCCGTCCGTCCGTCCGTCTGTATGAACACGCAGATCTCGGAGACTATAAGAGCTAGAGCCACCAAATTTGGTATGCAGACTCGTGTGGTATGTAAATATATAGAGTTAATTGGAATTTTGTCCACGCCCCCTCACGCCTCCAGAATTTACATAAAATTGTTTTTCTTAAAAAGTATAACAGATAAAGACATCAAATTTGGTTTATATACTTGTTTAGTTAGCGCGCAGAAAATAATTGTTCCAACTTTTTGCCTCGCCTCCTTCCGGCCCCACAATTAACATAAAACAGATTTTCCTAAAAACTATGAAAGCTACCGACATTAAATTTGGTATGTATGTATACTTAATAGACGCGCAGATATTGACTATTTAAAAATTTTGCCACGCCCATTTCCGCCCCCGAAAATTAAACAAAACTGATTTTCTCGAAAACTAACAAAGCTAAAGTCACCAAATTGAGTATGTATACTGGCTTAGTATGCGCGCAGAATATATAAATTAACATGGACAAATGAATATAGCTAATACTGCATTTGGCAGTGGCCACGATCGCTGGGTCAGCGATCCCACGGTCTGGGTAATATGGGCCGGCCCGCAAGACGTTGACCGCTGCTAGCCGCATTCCGATGGCCAATGCTTAGGGTTCTTGGGTTTATTTAATAATGTTTAGTTAGTTATAATTCGGACTCCAAGCGCACAAAACTGTGGCTTGTAAATCATCAGTAAATAAATCAAATATAAATAAAAATATAAATAAACATTTATATAGCTTATATATTTTAATATGTTGCCACGCCCACTTCCGCCTCCATAATTTAGAAAAAACCGATTGGCTCTTGCAATTTTTTGACCATCTCGATCAAATTTGGCAAACTAATAAATTTTATCTATTTCCATCAAACTATCAAACTTGATTGAAATCGAACTAGAAACATGCAAAATATGCGTATGAACGTATTTTGCTACGCGATCCATAAGGGCAGAATTGGCCGTTGACTATTGGCGGCGCTAGAGTGCTCGTGTTTGTAGAGTGAGCGAGATAACATATGATTATGAGGCATGTTAAAACAATTTAATAGACATACATTTGGTTTTCAAAATTTTAAATAGTTATTTCACCTGGTGTATGGTATACCCAAGTCGGCGAGTCGACTTACTTACTTCATTTTTTTTTCAGGTCAGTCAGTTAGAGATTATTTAGGAGTGTATGGGTATCTTCATCGTCTAGTAGTATTATTGGTGGGATTGGTTTATTGTTTAGTTTATTTGGTTGTTGTAGTTGTTGCTGCGTCAGCTGCTGTTGTGGTCGTTGTTGTAGCTGGGTATGTTGTTGCTGTTGCTGTAGTTGCTGCTGCGTTTATAGCTGCTTCTGTGTTTTTGTTTTTTTTTGTTGAGTCAATTATTGTTGTTTTAGTTGCTGCTGACGCTGCCATTGTTCTTGTTGTTGTAGTAGTGTTTTTGAATTGTTTTTATGTTCTGTGTGGGTTTTATTATTTGTAGCGATGGTCGTCTGGCGACTGTGCTCTTCTCGCCATGTTTGCCTTTCTCAAAGTATGTGTGTGTGGGTGAGTGATTCGCTGGCTGTCTCCCTTATATACATATATGCCAGGGCATGTACATATTTAATCACAGTTGAGGCTGATTTTTAATTATTTATCACAGGTTTTAGATTATACATTTGTCAGGGTTAGGTATTAATTGGTTGTCTTGTTGTTGTTGTTTTAGTTTAATTATTTATTTATTATAGGTTTTAGTTGAGCGAAAGACCTCCGGAGTGAGTTTCGTATTCACGTCCATCACTTTGAGAGAAGGTCTTGCCGCCTACTTTTTCTGAACATCCAGCCCAATTTCTGCGGACTTTTTGTTCGCAACCACCCGCTGCATTTCGACAACCGACGGACGTGCGGATAACAGCGCCTCCGCTCCTGAGCTCGCGTATCTCATCTACACGAACTCCCAGCGTCGGTGCTACCTCCTTCATCACACGCTCGGCCACTCGCTTGCTGGACACGTTCGGGTCCCGCCTCGTGACCACCGCGGAACACGTCTCACCTAGCTTGCCCTCGAAACTCCGGGGACGGGGACAACGGGATCAGCTCTGGCGGTGACCGCGGGGAAGGCAGCGTTGTATGCGGCAATGTTCGCAGCAACGGGGGTGGTCGGCGGTTGTGCAGCAGTCTTGCTCGCTGCCGACTCCAACAGAGCATTCCTGAGGGTCAGCGATGTCGCCAACTCCTAGTGGCTCCATGCCAACCATGGCATTTTTAATGGCTTGCCTTGAGGCGCCAATCTCTGCAAGCAGACGAGCCACCTCCGACGATTCGCCACGCTCCGCTTTGCGGTATCTGCGTCTCGGGGACTTTCTACAACTTCAGGAGAAGCAACGGCGGCACGAAAAAATTAGAAAAAAAAAAATCGTGTCACGCACGAACTATCGGCACGCACGCCAACTATCGCACTTGGCCCTTTTAGCGAGGGCCTACTTTACTATCACTCTTAAAGAGTGTCCATTGTACTTGAGCACAAGCTCACACACACACTCGCACTGTCACTCACACGCACAGTTACTTTCGCACTTTCGCTGTCTACAACCGCGACATGACCGCACTCAACAACAATCCAAACAAAACGGTAGGTAGGAGGTAACTATTGTTTTTAAGAAGATCTTATTCTAGTACGACTCACACCCACGTATTCGGGAGTTGAGAAATTATTATTATTTTGGGCACGGCGTCGGCCACTTGATATCCTGCCGTTGTGATCGTTTGGGTTAGTTTACAATTACAAGTGTTTTTCCCACAACGCGTGTGGCTGATTGTAATTCTAGTCATATGCTAAGTTAGTTGTTTGTGACAAAAGTACAGTTGTATTATATTTTCTTAAGTGCATCTGAATTGATGAAGCCGCTTCAGATGAACACGATGCTTATTCTTAAACATTCTGCGAGGGGCCGCCAAATTGCGATTGGGATTCTTTTATTTTTATTGAGTTATCTTAAACGAATTACAAGACCAGCTACATAATGGAAGTTTAACTCTAGCAAACCAATATTATGTTACTTTGACGATTATAACTGACTTCCTGTTCTTTTGTATTCTGCCGTATGGTTTATTAAATTGGCTGCTACTGAATTTTATACTATATTTGGCAAATTACTAATATGGCCGAATGCTTAAAAATTTCTGTTTCGGGATATCTACCCACTCCTGATGTGTATTACTGTGTTAACTTTTAGCTTTTTTATATGGTGAAAACTTTAAAGACCAACTTTACCTGCCTTTCGGTTTAAGTCAATGTGGCTTTTGCTCCACTGTTTTGATATTACGCTGATAGCTGAAATTTGAGCGGTTATTCTGTAAAAATGTTGTCCCTTTATTTTGCAATACCTGCCCTTTTTCTAATACAGACTCGGACAATTTTTTAACCAAATCTATTTTGACATTATTTTTTAAATTATCATTATTTAATTGAACCATTGTCATCTGAATATTCTTATTTTGTACTGGCTCTGGGATAAATAATTTTTTCCCGAGTTTTCATTTTACCTCCAATGTGAGGTCCTGCCGGGGGCCATAAATTTATTTCTTGAGTTTTGTTGATGAGTTTGTATGGCATTGTATTTTTTTTTTATTTTTTTTTTTTTAAGTTTTTCGTTCTCCAAGCGTTGTTCAAAACCTGTGATATCTATTGTTGTTGCCACTACAGATTTATACTTTTTTGATTCGGTGCATCACGAGACGATCCAACCAAATTTAGTATTTTGGCCTAGTAGCCCTTCAATTTTTGTAACTCCCCCTTTTAAGATTTGGGTATAAACGTTTACCCCCATTATTATATCAACCTTACCCGGTTTATTAAAAGAAGGATCAGCTAGCACGTAAGTTTGCCATTTTGACATATCCACGTTTGCTATTTTTAATGGAAGAGCTTCCATTAACTTTGGTAACACAATTGCCTCTACCTTAAGATGTCTTTTCCAGGGATTTCGCGTCTTTACATCTATTTTTACCTTATATTTTGAGTTTTTGGCATTTATTGAGGACACGCCACTTATTTCTGTGTTTTGTTTAATTTTAGGTAATTTTAATATTTGAGCGGCCTCTTCGGACAAAATGGTGCTCTGTGAACCACAATCAATAAGGGCTCTTAGAGTCTTATATCCTCCATTTGCATTTTTTACTTGTACATATTACAGCTGTGGCCAACAGTGTTGGATGTGCCGTTACACAAGTATTAATACTCTCCTGTTTTTCTTGAAAATAAAGGTGTCCTTTACTCCCCAATGAACAGACCATTTCATTAGTGCATCCTTTATTGCTTGAATGGTTTAAGTATCTTGTACAAAGCTGTACTTTTTTGGCCATTTCAAACCTTTCAATAGGTGTTAAGCCTAGAAACTTATAGCACCGATGTGCTTTATGTCCGGCAACTTTGCAAATCGGACATTTATCTTCGAATAACACATTATTTGACCCACTTTGTAGCGGTTTTTTCTCTTCTTTGCTCATGGCACTTAGCGAACAATATCTTTGCTCCAAGTATTCCATGAAATCAGATAGCAGTTGTATCTGCCTGGTTTTTCTAATCTGACTCTCGAATAATTGCAGAGCCTCTCTGTCGAATTTCCTAAGCAGCAGTTGAGCGAATATTACGTCAACTTCATCGGACAAATTTGCTTTTATTTTAATTAAGTGTATTGACTCATTAATTATGGCAATCACTCCCTTTACACTTTTTACGAATCCATTTTTGATCATCGGTAAGTCAACGATCCGATTATTCTCATACCGCTTGGTTAACAGTTTCCAAGCGGCACTATAATTGTCAGCTGAACCTGACAATAGATGAGCTACCATGCTCCTTGCTTCGCCCGAATTAAATCCTCTCTTTTTTCAATTAATTCCGCAAATAATTCCACAAACAGATCCCATTCTCTAGGTTCTCCAGAAAATGTGGGTAGCTGTAATTTTGGCAACACCGGTAGTTCCTCTCTCACGGTAACATTCTCAACTTTCAAATTTTTCTGATCGTTTATTTTCTCTTCTAATGCTACCAAGGTATTCTAAAGGTCGAACTCCAATTCTTCTATGACCTCTTTAAACGTTTCATTATCTCTGTATAGTTCATGTGTATAAGCTTGGCACACCTACACCTTCCTGAACAAGAATTTTATTTTCTTAATATATATTCCGCCTGTTCTATTGTCTATCGTACGTAAATCTTTGCTCACCATCTCCAAATATTGCTAGAGATGACGAACCTTTTCTTCAAATTTTTCCTGGGTCTCATTACTGGAGGTCGCGTTTCCCCGCGACTCTCCTTTGCTGACCTCAACATTTTCTGACATTGTTTCATTGGCTTCAATGGTTTTCGAAACAACAGTGCTCTGCCTGCTAGACTCTCCTTTGGCTAGTAATCTGGCTGCCATATCTAAACCTTCCTCATACTTTCCATCTGTGAAATAGTAGTGATCGGTTACTTCACTCTGTAGCATTTGGCTATGGTAACTAATCCATAGCTTCTGTATCTCACTTACTTTGTTAAGAATCTTGCTAGTAAACTTACTAGCATCTAACTCTTCTAGCTTCTTTAACCTTTTTTCAGTTTTTGTGGGGAACATTTTTGTCTTATTCATATATTAGGATACCGGCATAAGTATATAAGTATAAGATAAGTATATAATAATAAAAAAGTACTTATAACTATGTTAATTTATACCTTATCTGATGATCCTGTCGTTGACACCGTTCGCCACTGTTGTCCGCCAAGTAGAGTTGTCTGCCGCTGCTTGTCTGCCAATGGGTAGCGATAGTTTGCTCGCCTTTTTGTTTTATATTACGTCTCGCCTCAGGTCGCCTTCTTCGTCTTTCGCAACTATCGTGTTGCCTTACTGCTTCTTTGCAACTGTGTCGTTGCTTGCTAATGTTTCTTGTTGCCTACGTGCAACTATATTTGTGTATACATATACACAAATTTGTATTTTTATTGTGTTTTTTTTCACCATTGATATCTGGGCTTCGAATACGCCACAAGCCAACTCCGAACTTAAAAATTTTTTTTACCGCCGCCGAAATTATTGCAGCTGCTCGACTAGCCAAACTGCCTTTATTTACTCGGTCGCACGCACTTTTTGTTTATTAAGCAATACTTTGCTTTTATATTATACTCTGTCTCTTACCACTGGTGGAGGAAAACAAGAGTTTTTTTATTTTGCTACCTATAGCTGATCTTAGCATTTACACTTGCATAAGAATCCAGACTTTATGGAGCTGATTCAATCTCTGAGTCTCTTACCACTGGTGGGGGAAAACTACAGAGTTCCTATTACTCGAAGGACCAAAATGAATAGGGATTCCGGGCGAAGGAAGAATAACCCACTCTTCATTCGTTCAATTCAAAATATGAACTGATTTTATTTACGAAAGTACGGAGTTTATATAGGAAATCTTAGGCTCTAGGAGGTAACTATTGTTTTTAAGAAGATCTTATTCTAGTACGACTCACACCCACGTATTCGGGGGTTGAAAAATTATTATTATTTTGGGCACGGCGTCGGCCACTTGACATGCTGCCGTTGTGATCGTTTGGGTTAGTTTCTAGTCATATGCTAGGTTAGTTGTTTGTGACAAAAGTACAGTTGTATTATATTTTCTTTAGTGCACCTGAGTTGGTGAAGCCGCTTCAGATGAACACGATGTTTTTTCTTAAACACCTGTCTCTCGGCACGCACGCCAACTATCGCACTTGGCCCTTTTAGAGAGGGCCTACTTTACTATCACTCTTAAAGAGTGTCCATTGTACTTGAGCACAAGCTCACACACACACTCGCACTGTCACTCACACGCACAGTTACTTTCGCACTTTCGCTGTCTACAACCGCGACATGACCGCACTCAACAACAATCCAAACAAAACGGTAGGTAGGAGGTAACTATTGTTTTTAAGAAGATCTTATTCTAGTACGACTCACACCCACGTATTCGGGAGTTGAGAAATTGTTATTATTTTGGGCACGGCGTCGGCCACTTGATATCCTGCCGTTGTGATCGTTTGGGTTAGTTTACAATTACAAGTGTTTTTCCCACAACGCGTGTGGCTGATTGTATTTCTAGTCATATGCTAAGTTAGTTGTTTGTGACAAAAGTACAGTTGTATTATATTTTCTTAAGTGCATCTGAATTGATGAAGCCGCTCCAGATGAACACGATGCTTATTCTTAAACATTCTGCGAGGGGCCGCCAAATTGCGATTGGGATTCTTTTATTTTTATTGGGTTATCTTAAACGAATTACAAGACCAGCTACATAATGGAAGTTTAACTCTAGCAAACCAATATTATGTTACTTTGACGATTATAACTGACTTCCTGTTCTTTTGTATTTTGCCGTATGGTTTACTAAATTGGCTGCTACTGAATTTTATACTATATTTGGCAAATTACTAATATGGCCAAATGCTTAAAAATTTCTGTTTCGGGATATCTACCCACTCCTGATGTGTATTACTGTGTTAACTTTTAGCTTTTTTATATGGTGAAAACTTTAAAGACCAACTTTACCTGCCTTTCGGTTTAAGTCAATGTGGCTTTTGCTCCACTGTTTTGATATTACGCTGATAGCTGAAATTTGAGCGGTTATTCTGTAAAAATGTTGTCCCTTTATTTTGCAATACCTGCCCTTTTTCTAATACAGACTCGGACAATTTTTTAACCAAATCTATTTTGACATTATTTTTTAAATTATCATTATTTAATTGAACCATTGTCATCTGAATATTCTTATTTTGTACTGGCTCTGGGATATATAATTTTTTCCCGAGTTTTCATTTTACCTCCAATGTGAGGTCCTGCCGGGGGCCATAAATTTATTTCTTGAGTTTTGTTGATGAGTTTGTATGGCATTGTATTTTTTTTTATTTTTTTTTTTTAAGTTTTTCGTTCTCCAAACGTTGTTCAAAACCTGTGATATCTATTGTTGTTGCCACTACAGATTTATACTTTTTTGATTCGGTGCATCACGAGACGATCCAACCAAATTTAGTATTTTGGCCTAGTAGCCCTTCAATTTTGTAACTCCCCCTTTTAAGATTTGGGTATAAACGTTTACCCCCATTATTATATCAACCTTACCCGGTTTATTAAAAGAAGGATCAGCTAGCACGTAAGTTTGCCATTTTGACATATCCACGTTTGCTATTTTTAATGGAAGAGCTTCCATTAACTTTGGTAACACAATTGCCTCTACCTTAAGATGTCTTTTCCAGGGATTTCGCGTCTTTACATCTATTTTTACCTTATATTTTGAGTTTTTGGCATTTATTGAGGACACGCCACTTATTTCTGTGTTTTGTTTAATTTTAGGTAATTTTAATATTTGAGCGGCCTCTTCGGACAAAATGGTGCTCTGTGAACCACAATCAATAAGGGCTCTTAGAGTCTTATATCCTCCATTTGCATTTTTTACTTGTACATATTACAGCTGTGGCCAACAGTGTTGGATGTGCCGTTACACAAGTATTAATACTCTCCTGTTTTTCTTGAAAATGAAGTTAGGTATGGTGTCCTTTACTCCCCAATGAACAGACCATTTCATTAGTGCATCCTTTATTGCTTGAATGGTTTAAGTATCTTGTACAAAGCTGTACTTTTTTGGCCATTTCAAACCTTTCAATAGGTGTTAAGCCTAGAAACTTATAGCACCGATGTGCTTTATGTCCGGCAACTTTGCAAATCGGACATTTATCTTCGAATAACACATTATTTGACCCACTTTGTAGCGGTTTTTTCTCTTCTTTGCTCATGGCACTTAGCGAACAATATCTTTGCTCCAAGTATTCCATGAAATCAGATAGCAGTTGTATCTGCCTGGTTTTTCTAATCTGACTCTCGAATAATTGCAGAGCCTCTCTGTCGAATTTCCTAAGCAGCAGTTGAGCGAATATTACGTCAACTTCATCGGACAAATTTGCTTTTATTTTAATTAAGTGTATTGACTCATTAATTATGGCAATCACTCCCTTTACACTTTTTACGAATCCATTTTTGATCATCGGTAAGTCAACGATCCGATTATTCTCATACCGCTTGGTTAACAGTTTCCAAGCGGCACTATAATTGTCAGCTGAACCTGACAATAGATGAGCTACCATGCTCCTTGCTTCGCCCGAATTAAATCCTCTCTTTTTCAATTAATTCCGCAAATAATTCCACAAACAGATCCCATTCTCTAGGTTCTCCAGAAAATGTGGGTAGCTGTAATTTTGGCAACACCGGTAGTTCCTCTCTCACGGTAACATTCTCAACTTTCAAATTTTTCTGATCGTTTATTTTCTCTTCTAATGCTACCAAGGTATTCTAAAGGTCGAACTCCAATTCTTCTATGACCTCTTTAAACGTTTCATTATCTCTGTATAGTTCATGTGTATAAGCTTGGCACACCTACACCTTCCTGAACAAGAATTTTATTTTCTTAATATATATTCCGCCTGTTCTATTGTCTATCGTACGTAAATCTTTGCTCACCATCTCCAAATATTGCTAGAGATGACGAACCTTTTCTTCAAATTTTTCCTGGGTCTCATTACTGGAGGTCGCGTTTCCCCGCGACTCTCCTTTGCTGACCTCAACATTTTCTGACATTGTTTCATTGGCTTCAATGGTTTTCGAAACAACAGTGCTCTGCCTGCTAGACTCTCCTTTGGCTAGTAATCTGGCTGCCATATCTAAACCTTCCTCATACTTTCCATCTGTGAAATAGTAGTGATCGGTTACTTCACTCTGTAGCATTTGGCTATGGTAACTAATCCATAGCTTCTGTATCTCACTTACTTTGTTAAGAATCTTGCTAGTAAACTTACTAGCATCTAACTCTTCTAGCTTCTTTAACCTTTTTCAGTTTTTGTGGGGAACATTTTGTCTTATTCATATATTAGGATACCGGCATAAGTATATAAGTATAAGATAAGTATATAATAATAAAAAAGTACTTATAACTATGTTAATTTATACCTTATCTGATGATCCTGTCGTTGACACCGTTCGCCACTGTTGTCCGCCAAGTAGAGTTGTCTGCCGCTGCTTGTCTGCCAATGGGTAGCGATAGTTTGCTCGCCTTTTTGTTTTATATTACGTCTCGCCTCAGGTCGCCTTCTTCGTCTTTCGCAACTATCGTGTTGCCTTACTGCTTCTTTGCAACTGTGTCGTTGCTTGCTAATGTTTCTTGTTGCCTACGTGCAACTATATTTGTGTATACATATACACAAATTTGTATTTTTATTGTGTTTTTTTTCACCATTGATATCTGGGCTTCGAATACGCCACAAGCCAACTCCGAACTTAAAAATTTTTTTTACCGCCGCCGAAATTATTGCAGCTGCTCGACTAGCCAAACTGCCTTTATTTACTCGGTCGCACGCACTTTTTGTTTATTAAGCAATACTTTGCTTTTATATTATACTCTGTCTCTTACCACTGGTGGAGGAAAACAAGAGTTTTTTTATTTTGCTACCTATAGCTGATCTTAGCATTTACACTTGCATAAGAATCCAGACTTTATGGAGCTGATTCAATCTCTGAGTCTCTTACCACTGGTGGGGGAAAACTACAGAGTTCCTATTACTCGAAGGACCAAAATGAATAGGGATTCCGGGCGAAGGAAGAATAACCCACTCTTCATTCGTTCAATTCAAAATATGAACTGATTTTATTTACGAAAGTACGGAGTTTATATAGGAAATCTTAGGCTCTAGGAGGTAACTATTGTTTTTAAGAAGATCTTATTCTAGTACGACTCACACCCACGTATTCGGGGGTTGAAAAATTATTATTATTTTGGGCACGGCGTCGGCCACTTGACATGCTGCCGTTGTGATCGTTTGGGTTAGTTTCTAGTCATATGCTAGGTTAGTTGTTTGTGACAAAAGTACAGTTGTATTATATTTTCTTTAGTGCACCTGAGTTGGTGAAGCCGCTTCAGATGAACACGATGTTTATTCTTAAACACCTGTCTCTCCGAAAGATCACCACATTTGTGATCTTATGTCAGCTCAGTCGGACCATTCGACCTTGCGCTGATGCGCTAGGTCTAGCGAATGTCCGTCTATCACAACCTGAATGTCTATCACATACTTGTGATTCTGTCGGATTCCCACCAGGTCCGGTTTACTTAAACCCAAGTCGCATTGCAGACTTGGATCGACATGGACAACGCAGACTTACCGCTCAAGTCTCTGCTTGACGGCATACACTCAAATGCGATAGCATTTTGGCAGAATATGGTTTGTTGTCTCGGGAGCATGACATCCTGCACGACACCGTCTCTATGATTCGTGCCTTCCCCTCATCGTACTGTAACGTTTTATTCTTGTCCTTCGGGATATTATCAATATCTCTTAGGGCTGGGTTTGACACAACAAAATTTACTTTGTGCCCCGGTGAAATTATAACTCAAGTTAATTGTAAGTTGAATTTATACTTGTGTTTATTGCAATTTCTTTGGGATTGGCTGGTTATAACTATCTTTCTGGGGAAGTCTCGACCTTTGGCAGCGCTGTGTGTATATTGTGGGTCCCTCGTTGCTCGAGTCGTGCTTCTCCCTTGCTTCTTGTTTTCTTCTTGGTTGTTGCGACAGGCTCTTGATTGCGAGGCACAAACTGGCAATTCAATTCTTAGTTTCTACAAGGATAACTCCTGAACGTCGATTGGCCCTTGGATAAATCCTGTGACCTTTTGGTTGCGTTCAATGGCGAATCCTGAGTCTCTAGGGATTTTACTTTCACCTCAGCACCTCTGTTGCTTTTTTAAGATGGTCACTGGAATAGATCCCGTGGTCGTTGCTTTACAGCAGGATTTTCCTCAGCGATTGGTGGTCTTCAAAATATATAGATCCTGGAATTTTGGCATTAGGATATATCCTCGAGCTTTCCAAAAAGCTTGCGGATTGACCCTGAACCGCTTGGTTGCTCTCTGTGTGCAATGATTTTGGTACGGTGATTTCACTCCTATTCTGAGGACGTAATGGTGCCTGATAAACTTATAAGGTTACTCAAAAGGCCTTATCAGTCATTTGACTTATTGCTGGATTCCTTTTTTCAGGGCATGTTTTGCCCTTAAGAAACTTGTTACTTGATCACGACTTCCTGACTTCCTTGATTTATGCTGCCTTTATATAGGCAAATCCTATGGCCTCCGTAATCGATTGGTGTAATACCGCTATACAGCTGGTACTTTTCCATCGTCTCATTGCTTTCACTCGAGCATTCCCTTGTTGCCATGCGTGGTGAAAGTCCCGCAAATAACGCCTCGGTTGCTATGCGGGAGTTATCAACCTGATTTAAAAGGACTGATTTACTTTTGCAATTAAATAATTAAAACACGACTTTGTTTCAAGAGTATTGACAACAGAATGAATTCTTTATTCTTTAAGTCTTTTTTTATTCCAAAACCAAATTATCAAACACCAGTGACTTTGTCTTTGTTTCCCCAAACGGGTCGTAAGGGTTTTACATGTATGTGTGCTTGTGACTTTTTTTTTCAGGTCAGTCAGTTAGAGATTATTTAGGAGTGTATGGATATCTTCATCGTCTAGTAGTATTATTGGTGGGATTGGTTTATTGTTTAGTTTATTTGGTTGTTGTAGTTGTTGCTGCGTCAGCTGCTGTTGTGGTCGTTGTTGTAGCTGGGTATGTTGTTGCTGTTGCTGTAGTTGCTGCTGCGTTTATAGCTGCTTCTGTGTTTTTGTTTTTTTTTGTTGAGTCAATTATTGTTGTTTTAGTTGCTGCTGACGCTGCCATTGTTGTTGTTGTTGTAGTAGTGTTTTTGAATTGTTTTTATGTTCTGTGTGGGTTTTATTATTTGTAGCGATGGTCGTCTGGCGACTGTGCTCTTCTCGCCATGTTTGCCTTTCTCAAAGTATGTGTGTGTGGGTGAGTGATTCGCTGGCTGTCTCCCTTATATACATATATGCCAGGGCATGTACATATTTAATCACAGTTGAGGCTGATTTTTAATTATTTATCACAGGTTTTAGATTATACATTTGTCAGGGTTAGGTATTAATTGGTTGTCTTGTTGTTGTTGTTTTAGTTTAATTATTTATTTATTATAGGTTTTAGTTGAGCGAAAGACCTCCGGAGTGAGTTTCGTATTCACGTCCATCACTTTGAGAGAAGGTCTTGCCGCCTACTTTTTTTGAACATCCAGCCCAATTTCTGCGGACTTTTTGTTCGCAACCACCCGCTGCATTTCGACAACCGACGGACGTGCGGATAACAGCGCCTCCGCTCCTGAGCTCGCGTATCTCATCTACACGAACTCCCAGCGTCGGTGCTACCTCCTTCATCACACGCTCGGCCACTCGCTTGCTGGACACGTTCGGGTCCCGCCTCCTGACCACCGCGGAACACGTCTCACCTAGCTTGCCCTCGAAACTCCGGGGACGGGGACAACGGGATCAGCTCTGGCGGTGACCGCGGGGAAGGCAGCGTTGTATGCGGCAATGTTCGCAGCAACGGGGGTGGTCGGCGGTTGTGCAGCAGTCTTGCTCGCTGCCGACTCCAACAGAGCATTCCTGAGGGTCAGCGATGTCGCCAACTCCTAGTGGCTCCATGCCAACCATGGCATTTTTAATGGCTTGCCTTGAGGCGCCAATCTCTGCAAGCAGACGAGCCACCTCCGACGATTCGCCACGCTCCGCTTTGCGGTATCTGCGTCTCGGGGACTTTCTACAACTTCAGGAGAAGCAACGGCGGCACGAAAAAAATTTGAAAAAAAAAAAATCGTGTCACGCACGAACTATCGGCACGCACGCCAACTATCGCACTTGGCCCTTTTAGCGAGGGCCTACTTTACTATCACTCTTAAAGAGTGTCCATTGTACTTGAGCACAAGCTCACACACACACTCGCACTGTCACTCACACGCACAGTTACTTTCGCACTTTCGCTGTCTACAACCGCGACATGACCGCACTCAACAACAATCCAAACAAAACGGTAGGTAGGAGGTAACTATTGTTTTTAAGAAGATCTTATTCTAGTACGACTCACACCCACGTATTCGGGAGTTGAGAAATTATTATTATTTTGGGCACGGCGTCGGCCACTTGATATCCTGCCGTTGTGATCGTTTGGGTTAGTTTACAATTACAAGTGTTTTTCCCACAACGCGTGTGGCTGATTGTAATTCTAGTCATATGCTAGGTTAGTTGTTTGTGACAAAAGTACAGTTGTATTATATTTTCTTTAGTGCACCTGAGTTGGTGAAGCCGCTTCAGATGAACACGATGTTTATTCTTAAACACCTGTCTCTCCGAAAGATCACCACATTTGTGATCTTATGTCAGCTCAGTCGGACCATTCGACCTTGCGCTGATGCGCTAGGTCTAGCGAATGTCCGTCTATCACAACCTGAATGTCTATCACATACTTGTGATTCTGTCGGATTCCCACCAGGTCCGGTTTACTTAAACCCAAGTCGCATTGCAGACTTGGATCGACATGGACAACGCAGACTTACCGCTCAAGTCTCTGCTTGACGGCATACACTCAAATGCGATAGCATTTTGGCAGAATATGGTTTGTTGTCTCGGGAGCATGACATCCTGCACGACACCGTCTCTATAATTCGTGCCTTCCCCTCATCGTACTGTAACGTTTTATTCTTATCCTTCGGGATATTATCAATATCTCTTAGGGCTGGGTATGACACAACAAAATTTACTTTGTGCCCCGGTGAAATTATAACTCAAGTTAATTGTAAGTTGAATTTATACTTGTGTTTATTGCAATTTCTTTGGGCTTGGCTGGTTATAACTATCTTTCTGGGGAAGTCTCGACCTTTGGCAGCGCTGTGTGTATATTGTGGGTCCCTCGTTGCTCGAGTCGTGCTTCTCCCTTGCTTCTTGTTTTCTTCTTGGTTGTTGCGACAGGCTCTTGATTGCGAGGCACAAACTGGCAATTCTATTCTTAGTTTCTACAAGGATAACTCCTGAACGTCGATTGGCCCTTGGATAAATCCTGTGACCTTTTGGTTGCGTTCAAGGGCGAATCCTGAGTCTCTAGGGATTTTACTTTCACCTCAGCACCTCTGTTGCTTTTTTAAGATGGTCACTGGAATAGATCCCGTGGTCGTTGCTTTACAGCAGGATTTTCCTCAGCGATTGGTGGCCTTCAAAATATATAGATCCTGGAATTTTGGCATTAGGATATATCCTCGAGCTTTCCAAAAAGCTTGCGGATTGACCCTGAACCGCTTGGTTGCTCTCTGTGTGCAATGATTTTGGTACGGTGATTTCACTCCTATTCTGAGGACGTAATGGTGCCTGATAAACTTATAAGGTTACTCAAAAGGCCTTATCAGTCATTTGACTTATTGCTGGATTCCTTTTTTCAGGGCATGTTTTGCCCTTAAGAAACTTGTTACTTGATCACGACTTCCTGACTTCCTTGATTTATGCTGCCTTTATATAGGCAAATCCTATGGCCTCCGTAATCGATTGGTGTAATACCGCTATACAGCTGGTACTTTTGCATCGTCTCATTGCTTTCACTCGAGCATTCCCTTGTTGCCATGCGTGGTGAAAGTCCCGCAAATAACGCCTCGGTTGCTATGCGGGAGTTATCAACCTGATTTAAAAGGACTGATTTACTTTTGCAATTAAATAATTAAAACACGACTTTGTTTCAAGAGTATTGACAACAGAATGAATTCTTTATTCTTTAAGTCTTTTTTTATTCCAAAACCAAATTATCAAACACCAGTGACTTTGTCTTTGTTTCCCCGAACGGGTCGTAAGGGTTTTACATGTATGTGTGCTTGTGACTGGCGGGTAACTCCTCCCCCCCCTAGATTGGAGTGATGGCCAGAATGAAGATATGGTCTGAGTGAGAAATAAAAAAAGGAAGTATTCAACATTGTTCCTTTTCAGTATCGTAGTTCCACGTAGGGGCTTATTCTAAATTGTATCTTATTTGTACGATTTCATGAGTTCTTAAAATAGGTTTTTTTTTTTTTGAAAATATCATAAGTTTTAACAATTCAAGTGTATTTTGAAATTTTTAACTTAAATATAGCGTAGTACATTTCAAATGTTCTCTTAACTATTATTATATTATTATTTTTTTTATTATCATTATACCTTATGAATTATTTGGCTTTCTAGTTATACTAGATTTATGTATTTTTTGTTTTCTTGTTGATATTAAAGTAGGTCCCGTGTCTTCTAGCACTTTGTGAATTGTAAAACGAGGTGTTAATTTATTTCTTCTAATATAAAATAATTCTAAATCTAAAAATAATTTCGTCTTTTTCAAGTTGTGCTGGGTTAGTTTTGTCTTGGTTTAAAACAGCTGTGCGTTTTTGTGTTTTGTCAGTTAATTGCTGAACTACTTCTGGGTATAACTTTCTTTGGTATAAATTTAGTTCTTGTAAGTATTCGTGTTCATTGGTAAAGTTAGCTTTTTTATTAAAAATGTGTGTTCTACCTGAAAATAATTCAAATGGCGTATAACCTGTGCCTGAGTGAATGGCATTATTATAGTCAATGCTTCCCACAATATCTCCTCGTGTGTGCAAGGCAAACTGCTTCTTTTTTTAAATCAAATATGATTCTGTAAGTTTCTGTTAGGGATGAGTGAAAACGTTCTACCGTGGAGTTGCTTCAAGATTGTTGAAATGAAGTTACATGTCTGATTATATTGTATTGTTTACCAAAGTCAACAAAAATGTTTCCCGCAAATTCTGGTCCTTGGTCACAAATTATCTTCTTTGGTATTCCGAAGGTACAAATAAAATGTTTGACTGATTTAACAACATTGATAGAGTCTCTAGCAGGTATTGTGTAACCGGTAGAAAATCTTGATAGTTTATCAATTATTGTTAATATATATTTATGGTTAATTGAATATATATCCATGTGAATCAAATCTAATGGTTGTTGTGGTATTTCGGGTTCCTGAAATGGGACTTTTTGGGGTTGTCTATCATATTTCATTGTTTGACATATGTCACAATTATTGATTGTTTGTGAAATTTTTTGTTTCATGTGGGTGAAATAGATTGAGCGTTTTAAATAAGCGCATGTTTCGTCAATCCGCCTATGATTATTTTTAAGGTGATATTCCCTAATTTCCTTTTCCTGATCGTCGGGTGTTGTAATTTCTCTTAAAAATTCTGTGCACCTTAAGGCTTTGTAAAGTTGACTATTAGCAAATTATTTTACTTACACTTGCTGCACTATTTTAAATATTGTGTCTGTTGCAAATATTGCGCATGTTTTATTTGGCTTTAAAACGAATCTCAACAATTACGTCATGACTTCTTCGTTAAAACTGGGCTCAAAAATGGTACGCCTTATTTTGTTTTTGAAGGGCACTTCTACTTTAATATTTGATTGAGCGGATTCTTGGAAAATAATTTGTATATTTCAATATTTGTAATCATTAAGTGGTTTTTCAGAAATAAATATACCTTGTTCCCAATTTTCTTGTGCAGAATGTATAGTTTCTCCACAGGTTGCACCCACTGACTCGCTCTTACCTATATTTACTTCTATTCTTGTCCTACTCAATGCATCTGCTATCACATTCTGTGACCCTTTTTTATATATGATCTCATAATCATATTCCAACAATCCTAATTTCCACCTTACTAATTTTGAATTTGGTTCCTTAAAACTCATTAGCCAAGTTAGAGGCTTGTGGTCTGTTATGATTTTAAACTTTTGGCCAAAAAGATAGGGTCGGAAATGTTTTATTGCTCAAATTATGGCCAGCATCTCTTTTTCAACCGTAGAGTAGTTCGATTCAGTATCGGATAAGGTTCTGCTAGCAAATGACACAGGCTTGTCTGATCCTAACGTTCCTTGAGATAATACTGCCCCCAATGCAAAGTCACTAGCATCCGTTGTTAGTATGAACGGTTTAGTAAAATCAGGAGAAATCAAAATTGGGTGGTTACATAAAAGAGACTTGCAAGTTTCAAATGTTGATTTAAACTCTTCATCTATAAGAACTTTAGCTTTTCCTTTTAATTATTTAGTCAGCGGTTTAGTTATTTTAGCAAAATCTTTTATGAATTTTCTATAATAACCCATTAGCCCCAAGAAGGATTTGATTTGTTTTTGCGTCCTGGGTAAAGGAAAATGCTTTATGACTTCAATTTTGGATGTGTTTGGTCTTATGCCATCTGAACTAACGACATGCCCTAAATACTCAATTTCTTTTCTTAAAAACTCAGACTTATCTATTTGTATCTTTAAGTTTGCCGCTTTTATTTTCTTAAAGACATTTCTCAAATGTTGCATATGCTCTTGTAATGAGGATGAATATATCGCCGCATTTTCGCGAAAGTATCGTATGTCGAATAACCACATTTTACAGGAGAATGTTTTTTTTAGTTTCTTCAGTTAAAAATGATTAAATCAGAGCTGTATTTTAACAGATTTTATATTTTTTCAAATAATAGCGTATTTTGTTAAAAAAATGAGAAACTATCTACATACGTTATTTTCGCGCGCCTTAATTTCGACTTGGTGCATACAAATAGTATGACATACGATAAAAAAAAGATTTAATAATAATTATGTAAAATAAGTTGTCAAAAATATTATGTTGTTGTTTTAGTTGTTATACCCTTGCAAAAAGGGTATATTAATTTTGGTCAAAAGTGTGCAACGCATAGAAGGAAGCATCTCCGACCATATAAAGTATATATATTCTTGATCAGCACGACGAGACGAGTTCAAATAGCCATGTCCGTCCGTCCGTCCGTCTGGATCAACGCAAACTCCTCCTAGACAGTAAAAGCTACAGAGCTGAAATTTTGCATGTAAGCTTGTATATACTGCAGGCGTTGTATATCTCGGATTCAGCCGGATCGGATCACTATACAAATGACAAAGTCACGAACAGTGACTTTTCTTAATAACTTCGTTATTTTCTGAGCTATTGTCGTGAAATTTAATATTGGTGAGTTAATTACACATATAAACGACTATGCCAAGATCAAGATCGGGTGACTATATCATATAGCCCCCATAGGAACGATCTTTCGAAAACAGTGACTTTTGTCAATAACTTCGTTACTTTTGCCGCGATTGCTTTCAAATTAATTATTTGTTAGTTTAATATATCTGTTAATGACTGTGCCAAATTTGATAAGGATCGGGTAACTATATCATATATCCCATAGGAACGATCAGTGGAAAACAGTGACTTTGATCAATATCATCGTTATTTCCTATGCTAAGATTTTAGGCCGCTCTTTCGGAAACATTAGCCTCTTTAGCTTAAACGTTTTTCCACTTTGATGGCTATAGGTAAGGAAAGAGTTACCAGAAATGTTGCAAGGGTATACAAACTGTGACGCGGTCGAAGTTAGCCCCGCCCCTCTGGTTTTTTATTTGATATATGTATTTGGTGTTTCTAATTATTTTAAAGTAAATTTAATGCGTAGGTGTATGGCAAATATATATTTTATTTATAAGTAAATTAGTTTTATTAGTGTGTGTCTAATAATAATTAGCTTTCATCTTCTTCATCTGACTCATCCAAACAGTCTGGAATGCTTTTTGAATATTGAAGGCTTAAATACAAACAAACGTTCTATATAAATACATACATATATAGATATGGAGAGTTGTGTTTATATATACATATACATACGTATATATGAGCTGATATGATGCGTAAGCTGATTTCAACTTTATCAAGAATCCCTGGCCATAGGCATTCGCCCCCATTTACTGGCATTGACATTGAAATTTTGCGTGTGTTTTTAAAGTACACTTTATGGCGATTGAGTGAGTTGGCTCTATTAGAACAGGTAGCAGCATCACTTGACAAATTGTTCCACATCGAACACATATAAATCTATCACACATCTATCAACAACAACAACACTAATGGCCTTGACTTTTATTTACTTAACTTTTAATAAAAGTAAAGAAAGAACAACAAAAAAAAAAAACGACAACGGACCAGACTTGTTTATTTATTTATTAGCCAAAGCAACACAACAAAAATCGACAAAAAAAAAACAACGTACAGAAAAGAAAAGAAATAAGAATAATAATAATAATAATAATAAAAAGCAACAAAACCTAGAGACAGACAAAGGGAAAGACAGAGATAGAGAAGGCAGAAATCAGTTGCCTGGACTGACCATATAAATATAGGGGGTATACTATTTTGTTTACATAAATTGCTAAAATCTAAAAATTTTTTTTTACAATTATATAATTTTTGAACGGTTTTATTAAAATTAGGTAAATTTATCAGTTTTTGTTTTGAATTTTCAGAAAAATCATAGCTTAATTTTACCAGTCCTCGGCTTACTTCAGCAACGCGAATTTTACTTAGAGTCAATAATTGATTTTTAAATATGTATGTTGAAAAATGTTTCCAATTTTGAAAATACTTATAACTAAGCTCAATGACCTCGTATCCTGATGGATTCGTCCAAAAACATCTTATGAGTGTTGGCCATTCACTTGGTGCCCAAACATTGCGGTTTCTAACGAAAGACTCTATTGTACTGTGAATTGAGTCCACTGGCATCATAGTATGTCCAGGCAATAAATAAGTAATTTTAATTGACTTTAAAAAAGAAGCAGAACTTAAAAAGTATGCTACAACTGCAAGCACAGATTTATTTTTATTTTGTCCAGCGCAACTATCGCAATACAGACTAAGATGTTCAGTTCTCTTTTGGCTATCTAAAATATAAAGATATTTTAGGAGAGCTGAGCATATTTCGTTGCTACCCCTTTTCCCATCAATCTCGCCCCACAAAAAACAGTATCCGTTCCGGGTACCATTTTCATAAACACTAAAGTTGTAATAGGAATATTTACGTGATTAAAAAAGTGTAATATTTTTGGAAAATGGAGGGTGTAAAACTTTCTGCATATCAAAACTAGCGCAAAGGAATCCTTGACATAGTTTACTCATATCTTGATCTTTAAGAAAATTGGCTCTACTTAGATTTTTATTGGCAATGTGAATTTGAAAATTTTCTGAATTTTGATTTTGTGTTTTTTCATTTTTATCAAGATATTTTAAATTGTCGCAAATACAGCACTTGTCCTTCTTAGGCACATGAAAACCAATAGAGAATTCTGAATTGAAAACTTTTCGGAAAATTCTACAGGAGGCAATTAAATCACTCAAATCTAATTCATTCATATGAGTTAAATACAATTTATACAAATTTGCTACATTTTTAACCCTGGTGTTATTTTTTCAGCAATAGTGAGAAGGTTCTGCTGGCAACTTTTTAATGTAGTCCTTTATTAATTCTACTTTACGAATATCTGTTTTATTATGTGGTTGTTTTTTTCTTGGGTTTTGAGAACTTAAAGATTGTTTTAGTAAATTCGACGTATTCGACGCGATATTTCTGACACAATTCGGCAATCTTTTATACACTTCTTACCAATGCATGGGTTTGGAAGAACGTAATGATTTTTCTTCTCTTTTCTTTTTTCCTTCTTGGTTTTTATACCATACACCCATGAAATGGTATATTAAAGTCGCCAAAATGTATGTAACAGGCAGAAGGAAGCATCTCCGAACCCACAAAGTATATATATTCTTGATCAGGATCAAAAACCGAGTCGATCTAGCTATGTCCGTCTGTCCGTCCGTCCGTCCGTCCGTCCGTATCAACACCTAGATCTCGGAGACTATAAGAGCTAGGACCACCAAATTTGGTATGCAGTCTCGTGTAGTATGTAAATTAAACACTTCCTTCACTCACGGGTTAAAAAAATGAATTTTTATTTATAAAGTCACTTTTATTACAATACAGTATGTTTTAATTATAACTGAAAGATGCTGACTTTGGTGAGCGAATTCGGCGGAGTTTAAGCGAAATTACCGGTTGGTTTGTACTTAGGCTCAAGACTGATTTGCTATGGTTCAATTATGTTGGATGAAGGCTTGGGTAATCGACGTCGTCGCAGGCGGCGGCGTTGGCTGAGTCCAATAGTCCACTTTAAGTGCGTGGGACCATTCTTTGTTTACACAAGTATTCAGGACCATTCTTTGTTTATTGCCGAAATTTGTGGCGTGATCCTGCGTATGCACCGAACCCGACACCATTCTTCTAGGGCCTGGGAAAATGGGGTGCAGGCTTATTGTTTATCCTAGCGATCGGACTGTTACTTGAGATTGGCGATCATGCGACAAATGGGCATGTGACGATTGAGTGGGGTTGACCAATGGGTATTGCATGTGATGATGAAATAGGGTCGGCCAATGGGCATGCGGTTAATGGGCATGTGTTGACGGACTTGGGTCTATGGCTTCTATGTTATGGTATGAGTTGTGATAGAAGTGCTTAACTTGTACGCTTATCGAGTTTGTTCCAACTTTTTGCCACGCCCCCTTCCGCCCCCGGAATTTACATAACTCTGATTTTCTTAAAAACTATGAAAGCTACCGACATTAAATTTGGTATGTAAGCTAGCTTAATAGACGCGCAGATATAGACTATTTAAAAATTTTACCACGCCCATTTCCGCTTCCGCAAATTAAACAATACTGATTTTTTCGAAAACTAACAAAGCTAAAGTCACCAAATTTAGTATGTATATTGGCTTAGTATGCGCGCAGAATACATATATTTTAATATATTGCCACGCACACTTCCGCCTCCATAATTTAGAAAAAACCGATTGGCTCTTGCAATTTTTTGACCATTGCGATCAAATTTGGCAGACTAATATCTTATCTTATCTATTTCCATCAAACTACCAAATTTGATTAAAATCGGACTAGAAACATTCAAAATATACGTACGAACGTATTTTGCTACGCGATCCATAAGGGCAGAATTGGTCGTTGGCTAGTGGCGGCGCTAGAGTGCTCGTGTGTTTGTAGAGTGAGCGAGATAGCATATGGTATGAGCATGTTAAAACAATTTAATAGACATACATTTGGTTTTCGAAATTTTAAATATTTGTTTCACCTGGTGTATGGTATACCCAAGTCGGCGAGACGACTTACTTACTTCATTTTTTTTAGTCCACGTTCGCCAACGCAACATTCTTCTTCTGTTTCGTCGCTATCACTATATGGAACTTGCGATTTAAGAAGCTACAATATTTAAATTTTGTCAGTTTAACTTAATTCTAAAAAACTGTGAAAATTACATAAATACTTTTACACACAATTTACATACATGTCACATACATATCGAGTTATCCAGCAAATCTAGAAATTTAAGACAAAGACACGAAGGTACACGAAGACATACAAGAAAACTTAGCATCATACCACATTTAAATAATATTTAAATTTAAAAATTTTCGAAGAAACTTACATTTTTTGGTGAAATACTTATTTGCGATCTTGCTTGCGGCGACTTTTCTGCATTGAAATCAAATTAAACACTCTTTTGAACTTTCACAGCGGAGTTTATCACAAGCTTGGTCAATGAATATTTAAAAATAGAACAAGGAGTAACGGCGAAAAACGAAACAAAGAATAAGAAGAAAATATTAAGAGCTCAAAATAAAAAGCTCAAAATACTCGTATCTTTTCTAATTTCTGAGCTTTGAAAGTTCTCATACGATCAAATTGAAACTGATTTATTTTTATAAAGAAAGCATTTACAGTTACAATCTTTTGCAGACTTGTGAGAAATACATTTTTCAACAATTCTGCATTAGAATCTCAAATTCGAAAAAAAAGACATACTATACTTTCGCGGAAATGTGTCGATATGTACATATAAAGAAAGTTGGAATAAAAAGGGCCAAAATAATTGAAATCAGAGTTAATCAAAATTTGTTCTGTTTGTAGGGTGAAATGGTATACTAAAGTCGCCAAAAAGTATGTAACAGGCAAAAGGAAGCTTTCCCGAACCCATAAAGTATATATATTCCTAATCAGCATCTACAGCCCAGTCGATCTAGATCTCGGAGACAATTAAAGCTAGAGCCACCAAATTTAGTATATAGACTCGTGTAGTATGTAAAGTGATCGAATTTATTTCAAATTTTAGCCACGCCCCTTTCCGGCCCCGCAATTTAACAAAATCATTTATCTTAGTATATGCGCACATATTGTATGTGTAAACATTTTGCCACGCTTCTTTTCGACCCCGTAATTTAAAAAAAACTCGATTACCTCCCGTAATTTTCCACATTGTGCAATCAATTTTGTCACACTTAATTTTTTAACTAATATCCAGCAAAATACCACATTTGATCAAAATCGAAGTAAGATACATATATCCAAGCACATAAACATTTTTCAATAAGGCCGAAGATGGCCGTTGGTTAATGGCGGCGCTAGTGTGCTCATATGGTTGAGTGAGCGATATACTGAAATATGCTTGTAAAAAGAGTGTGCACAAAATTTTTTTAAAATACATAAATACATTTGTTATTATAAATTTAAAATATTTGTTTAACTGGTGTATGGTATACCTAAGTCGGCGAGGCGTCTTACTTACTTCATTTTTATGAAGTATTATAAAATTGGTCAGATTTTTCTAACGCACAGAAGGAGACGTTTCCGACCCCATATAGTAAATATATTCTTGATCAGCATGAGAAGCTAAGTAGATATAGCCATGTCCGTCTGCCCCTCCGTCCGTCCGTCTGTGGAAATCAACTTTACGCCGTCATCTTAAGTGCTATCGGGATGAAATTTGATATTTGAGCTACTTATAGCCCGGAGCAAATAAAGTATGATAATTGTTAGGATCGCACCACTATGTACTAAAAAAAACACTTGCGTACGTTGCCGCAAATAGACCCTAGGTTGAAAAAACAAGGGTTCCATTCTCCTGTCTACGCTGCGCACTCCGAAAAATTATTAAAAAATCAGATGACAATCTTCAAAAACTTCATAGATGATAACGCTTTCAATGCATTAGAGCCGCGAACACCACTTTAAAATCGCCGAATTTATAATTCAATTGAATTTACAACAAAAAGGGCAGACGCAATACTTGACCTTCGACAACATTTTACCTCGAAGCATTTGGATGAAGATGTGGATCCCCTACAATTCTGGAAGGTAACTATAAGAATTTGCACTAACCTTTAGGAAAACTATAAATAACATTTCTATATTTTTCAGCACAATGATTCTAATTTGAAACATATCGTCCCAAAGATTTTATGCGTTCCTGCAACATCGACGGAAACGGAGCGTATGTTCAGCAAGGCTGAACTTTTAATTTTCGCTTAAAGCGGAAAATGTTGATATGCTTCTAGTTTTGCATAGAAAAGCATGGATAGAGTAAGTTTTTGTTAATTACACAATTCTCTGTCTTCTTATTCTTCAAGTTGATCTCTATTATCCCATGGATAGAGTATGTTTTTGTTAATTACGCTTTGTTTTGTTTTTTTATTTTTTAAGTTGCCAATAGTGTATAAGAAAAAGACATACATACATACATAAAGGACATGTATCAATCTGAACTGATACAAACATTTTGAGTTGCCTTACAAAGCAGTCTCGTGTCACAATGTTTGTCCTCAATGGACTCCTAAACCACTTAACCGATTATAACAAAATTCGCACACCATGTGCAGTTTGATCTAACTTGAAAGAGCATAGTTTAAATCTCAAATTATAGTCGCAATTTTAATTCATTGCTAATTATTTGTTTGCAATGCAAAACAAACCGATCAGCTGTGTGGCGTTGCCACTTAGTTCATTCTTTTTTCAGCTGGTTACCTAAATTTCGATTCTCACCACTTTAGCAAATATCGATAACAACAACAAAAATACTAAATAGTAGAAATCAGTTGAATTTTAAAATAACTGAAATTCCTGTACATTACACCACAAACACCGCGGAGCCCATAACAAGATCATATAAACAAATTGATGGATTTATTAGCAATTGCTCTGGGTGTTTAGTATGTCTGAAAACTTTCAATAGACAAACTCTTAAGCCACAAGGTCAACCAAAATAACCAAAAAAATCCGACGATGTCATAAGTCATTCATAATTGTTTCCCAAATATTTTGACGACATGTTATCCCTCGCAAGAACAAACTTTGTGGGAAAAATATAAAAATTGTATGACAGAAGACATCTTGCACCGAATTAGACAAACAAATCAATGCCAAAACATAGATTATACACCAGAGATGTACAATGAAGCATTGGTCTTGATCAAGGATTTATGTGCTCTTATTTTAAATTTACCACTTAATCATTATGGTATGCCATCACCTAATCGTCCAGCCACCGACCTAGTCAATACCGATTTACAACGAGAAAATCATTATGACCATGGAAGTTTAGAAACAATTATCATGAACAGTGAACCATTACTGACAGCAGAACAAAAAATTATTTATTATTTATCGGATTATGCTGGCTGTTGCTGCTGAACAAGGCGGTTTCTTTTTCTTGGATGCACCCGGTGGAACCGGTAAGACATTTTTAATATCGTTGATTCTTGCCAAAATACGGTCGCAACAAAAAATCGCATTAGCAGTAACATCATTGCGGCTACTTCACTGGATGGTGGGCGAACAGCACATTCAACATTCAAGCTGCCATTGGACGTTCTAAATAAACCAGATGCAATGTGTTACATCAAAAAGAATAGTGGAATAGCTGCAGTGTTGCGGAAGAGTTGTATAATAATTTGGGATGAGTGCACAATGGCACACAAATATTCACTTGAAACATTAAACAGAACTATGCAAGATTTAAACAGCAATAATAAACTTTTCGGTAATGCTATCTTACTTTTGTCTGGTGACTTCCGGCAGACCTTACCGGTTATACCTCGCTCTACTTTCGCGGATGAGATTAATGCATGTTTGAAACAATCATTCTTGTGGCGAAGTGTTGAAACACTTCGATTGACCATAAATATGCGAGTACAATTGCAAAATGATCTATCAGCACAAATATTTTCGGAACTACTAGATATTGGGAACGGTAAAATAGAACTGCAACCAAATACGCAATGAATTAAACTGCCAGACAATTTTTCCACTGTTGTTCAGGATAAAAATTAATTGATTCAGAGAATTTTCCCGGATATACAGAATAATTATTTGAATCATGAATGACTTAGTCAACGGGCGATTTTTTCAGATACAACAGTTGTTACCAGGCGATCTGATGTCTTTTAAATCAATCGATACTGTTGTTGATGAAAATGAAAGTGTAAATTTTCCGATTGAATTTTTAAATTCATTAGATATCCCTGGAATGCCACCACATAATCTTCGATTAAAGATTGGTTCTTCTATTATTAATCTCAATCACCTCAATTATGTAACGGTACGCGTTTGGTCATCAAAAAGATCACCGCTAAATAGATCTCAAGGTCAAACAATGTCCATTTGTGGTTTAGATTTGGAAAATCCATGTTTTTCTCATGGGCAACTATATGTTGCGTGTTCACGTGTTGGGAAACCGTCGAATCTATTTGTGTTAGCTGAAGACAGGTTAACCAAAAACATTGTGCACCGATTGGTGTTAAATATAATTGGAATTGAAAGTATTTATAATTAAAAAAAATAGATATTAATCTTTAAAAGTTTAAGACTGTCTGCCTTGCCTACCGCGTCACATGTTATTTACTGTATTATACTGTAATATACTTATATTTGTTATAAAATTAAATGGAAAAAATAAATCTGATAAATTTTTATTTTGTACCTATTGATTTCTGCTTAATATCAAGTGTAAGAACGTTTTAATTAATTGTGTTTAACGTACTTCCCCTTCAAATTTTAATCCAGTGAAACAACATTTTCGTCTTTGTTCGTACATAAATAATTTCATTGTACTGAAGGGTTAGCGGACGTTGACGATACTATGCGCAGTACGTTCAAGTGGCCCCTACGACACCAGGACAAAGCCTGTTACGCGCGAGCCCAAGCAGATAACTGCCCACCTCCCACCCGACCGACCGAGGGGTGCAGCCGTATAACGCACGGCACGAATCGCGTGGACAAAATACACAATAGAAAAGACAGACAAACAAATAATACTATAGCTATCTATTAACTAAATGGGATAGGATAGATGTTTTAAGCATATAAACAGAAAACTCTGAGCCGATTACAGGGAATAGAAGGTTGTAATCAGAGCAGAGGACCCTAAAAGGTTCATGCATAGCATAGTTAGAAGAACAACGACTAAGGGATAAAGGTATCAAAGGATGTCTACTCCGTCTACATGGTACCGACAGATTCACCTGAGCTAATAACTCAGGCGAGTCGATATCACCAATTAGCAGCTAGTTAGGGACGGAAGGTTAATCAAGAGAAGTCTACTAGAATACGAAGGCAAATTGACATTGCGATCCCAGCTTAAGCCACGAAGAGCAAATAGCAAGAACTGCTTTTGAACGGATTCTAGTCTAATCTGGTGCGACTCATAATGAGGTGACCAAATGCAAGATCCATACTCTAAAATAGGACGGACAAGCGAAGTAAAAAGAACTTTAGTTGTATAGGGGTCATCAAATTCTTTTGACCATCTTTTAATGAAACCCAGGACACTCATGGCCTTTGCGACCGTGGTGGAAATATGGGTGTTAAAATTTAACTTATGGTCCATAAGTACGCCCAAATCATTCATATTATTTAGACGTTCTATTCTATTGTATTGTTAGAGGCTTCGGACTTTTTGCCATTTTTATGCAGAGGAATAATATACGACTCCTTCCAAATAGATGGAAAAGAGGAAGATTCTACAGACAATAGAAACAATTTTAAAATGGGTTTGCATAATGCGTTTGCACAGAACCTGAGTACACATCCAGGAAGACCGTCTGGCCCCGGAGAATAAACAGGTTTACTTAATTTAAGTTCGCTAAGAATAGAACTTTCATCAATCACTGGATTGAAAATGCAATTAGCCTTTTTTAAATGATAAGGATACGGACTTGCTCGATATTCCGTTGAGGAATAAGTTGTTTTGAAAAAACTCGCAAACATATCGGCAATTGCCTGATCAGTGCTCGCTTTTTTATTTTGAAAAGTCAAAAAAGATGGGTTCACAGACGTCTTTCGTTTAGAATTAACAAAATTATAAAATTGTTTAAAGTTGCTGGCAAAGTCAGTCTTACGAAAGCACCTAGTTAGAGGTAACTCATTTGAACCAAGTAATGGTGAAAGCAAGGGCAAATCAATTTTTAAATTTAATGTAGGATGAAATTTGTCTTCTGGAAGAACAAATGGTTCGATCCTAGAAACCTCACAATAAGAAGAATCCAATACAAAAATAAGATCTAACGATTTTCCATTAGAATTTAAGACAGGATTGACTTGGGATAAAGATAAGCCTAGAAGGCCATCAATAAAGTCATGTGACAAAGAGGGCAGCAACGTGGTAGATTCATCTGTTAGTGACCATGCTAAAGCGGGTAAATTAAAATCACCTACAACTATGAGCATGTCTTGACTCGAAACTAAAGAGGAGACAAACTGAATTGCCTCTAAATGATTTAAATATACCACCATGTCTGACAATGGTGGAATATAGGAACAAGTAATGAAAGCATTAAAAGATTTAAAATTTACTTTAACACCGACAAACTCCTGGGTACTAGAAAATTGAATCATTTCAGATGATAAAGCATCATCAACAGCTATCAGAACGCCACCATCTATGCGAGAAATCCGGTCACGTCTGAATATAGAAAAGTTTGAAAAAAACCGATGCATCAGCAATATCAGGTTTTAGCCACGTGTCTGTAAAAGCTAGAATGTTATGCTCAAAAGAAAGACTATCTGCATAGAGATTAGGAAGTTTAGATTTCAGTCCTCTAACGTTCTGGTAACCCAGGTTAAGGGACAAAGCTAGTTTTTTGACATACCAGCAGATGCTGATGTGGCAGGAATAGTATTAGTTGTTGTTGTTGGCAAGCAAATCGGTTGCCGATTTTTCCTTTTTACAGTATATTCCTTAACTATTATATGTTTCGGCCAAAAATCTTCTCGACATATAGTGTCGAAGATATTGGCAGAAACACTAATTTTAAAGGACGAAATGTCCCGAGAATAAGAAAATTTAAGCTTCTCCACCGCAATATTCGAGACGTTAACTTTCTTCCGAATATAGGCTATTACATCATCAGATGTGACAACAGGGTCTAGCCTAGAAACAAATATATGTTTCTTTGGAGGTATGCCAACGAGAGGCCGCGGTCCCGAAGTGTCAGCCGCAGCAGTAACGTTGGACAAGTCACCCACAGCAGCAGTCAACTTGTTTACGGGGCCCTCGATACTTTTAGAACTATCGGCAATTTCCATTGGAATGGGTAATTGCCCAGACACATCGGACACTACAATAGGCATCGTTTTTAAGAGATCATTCCCAGGTGATACCGGTAATTCATTACTAATAGCATTCACAACCGGGCTCTTAAACGATATCAATTGCTGTACATTAGGAGTGGACGGTGCATGAGACCGGTCGGGGACGATAAGAGACGCTGGCGGATCTACAGATACAGAAACACCCCAAGGACTGGTCCTTTTACGTTTCGGAGACTCATTCATAAGCGATAAACTTCTGAACTGAGTCTCCACCGCAGTAAACTCCGCTTGGAGTTTATTAAAACCTGCCCTTAAAGTGTCAAAACTATCTCTAGTCCAGAGGTAGGCGCCCATAGCCCGTGCGGGCACTTTTGCTCGGCAATTGCTCGTGTGGCCTGTGTGCATGCCGATGTGAGCACGAAGTACAAGTTGAGAGCGTAAAAAAACAGCTAGTGTCGCACAGACTTTTGACGAAAGCAGTACTATGTCGCTTTGTTACGCAGCTACACGTAGAAAAATTAATGCTTCACTTTCGTACATGGCAACTTTAAAAATATTTTGCCATTATTTATATTTTGTCCCTATAGGGTAAAAAGTATATTATAATATAAGCGAACATGCATAATGTAATATAAATGTAAGATATACATGTATGCACATATATGTATAGTTTGAAAAATATATACATATAATAGCCGATACAAAATATGCATTCATTTTTATGACATTAAGGTAAAAGGAATCCAAGACTCATGACTGTACTTTGTTTTTTAAGGCGATTCGGTAAAAAAGGGTTGTGGGAAAATTCCGCAGTTTCACTTGCAGTTTAATTTTTTTATTCGTTTCTTCACATACGATTCGCGCAGTGTAAAGCAGCTTACGCACACAAGCAAGCGCACGCATACATTGACAGTTTGATCTGGCTCTCTTTGTACCTACCCCTGCTCTAGACCGCCTCACGAAAGAGCGCATCTCATTCTCGACCTCCCGGCAAGCATCACATCCATATTTTAAGCCACCACCTTTAGCAATAGACTCCTTGATTCTGCCTGTGTAACCTGCACACTTAACGTGAACCGCATTGTCACACAACCAACAAAGAATATAATCATGGGAGTCAACCGCATTAGTGGCAACTATGCAATTATTTTTTGAGCAGACAACCATATCAAAAAGTTTAATTTAATTGAAAAAAGAAATACAAAAAAAATAAAAATTCTAAAGGTTAAAAATCTGTGTATAAGAATATACTGACCAGTTCTGACACAAGGGTTAATGTGCAGAGTAAGCCTTCACAACTAAAGAATAAAAAGAAATGAAAGCACAAAAACAAAAACACGTATTACAGAGCCGCGGGTAGGCAATAGACGAGAGCGCAAATCAATCAAGAATAGGAAAGAGCGGGAGAGCGCGTCAAATTGAACACATGCAACAACAATTTGTACGCAAGAGCGCGAGAGTTAGTTAAAACGGTAAAGACACAAAAGCAAAAGAGATAGACAAAACAACAACACCGCTAATGCAAGTATTGTTGTAAGTTTTGATGTTATTTAAATTTAAACAAAAGCGACAGCAAGAATTCGCGAAATGAAAATAAAATTCGGATGTTGAAATTATTATTAATTAAACCGATAATGAATTTAAAAGTTATAGAAAAGTATTTAATCGCGAGAAAAAATAAAAGTTGATAAGCGCAAAAAAACATCGTCAGTAAAACCCTATCAAGAACGTTTGAAAAATTATCTCAAAGTGCGTAGTAGAATTTTTGGAAGCAACCCAAGTTTAACTCGGTCACGACCAAAGAGATCTACTATTCGATTGCGAACTTTTTGGAAAGCAGTTAGACAAACTAAGCGTTTACTTATTTCGTCAATGATTCATGAAAAGTCGGATGGAAGATTGTATGCGGAAGTATCATTTTTAAATTTTCGTGAACAAGGTCTTTTAGATACCGGCGCGAACATAAGTTGCGTGGAGTCGACTTTGGCTTCAGAAGATTGGTCAAAGTATCCAAAGTTTCGTCGTATTTCTTCCCAAGTTAAAACAGCGGATGGACAAGATAAACCAGTCTTCGGTTTCATTACGCTAGATATTACCTATAAAAACCAAACTAGACCGATAAAGTTATTCATCATACCGTCCATTCAGAAAAGGATGATATTGGGAATAGATTTTTGGAAAGCGTTTCAATTAGCGGTTTGTTATCAGCTTTAGATTACGAAAGCGAATTCAGAATTCCAGATAGTAAAGAGGAACAGTTATACCTATTATCTGACTGTCAAAAGTGACAACTTTAAGCCATTATTGCATTATTTCCGTCATTTGAAAGAAAAGGGCTTGGGAGAACAACGTTGATTAAACATCATATAGATGTCGGATGAGCAAAACCGATTAAGCAAAGGTTTTACCCCGTATCCCCAGCAGTGGAAAAATTAATGTATAGCGAAGCTTATCGAATGATAGAGTTAGAAGCTATAGAGTTATCAAATAGTCCGTGGAGTTCTCCGATGCGATTAGTAGTATAACCTGAAAAAGTGAGATTATGTCTAGATGCTAGAAAGATAAATGCGTGTACGACAAAGGATGCATATCCGTTACCAAGTATTGATGGGATATTCGCACGGCTTCCTCGGGCCGAAATCATTACTAAAATCGATCTTAAAGATGTGTATTGGCAAGTGGAATTATCAGAAGAATCTCGTGGAATCACAGCATTTACTATTCCAGGAAGTCCTTTGTACCAATTTCGAGTAATGCCATTCGGATTGTGCAATGCCCCGCAAACTATGTGCAGGTTGATGGGTGAAGTCATTCCAGCGGATTTAAATTTGTTTTGGATATCTTGATGATTTATGTGTAACAGCAGATTTTGTTTCACATATATCAGTATTGATGAGGTTAGCGGATCAATTTCGTAAAGCGAATCTAATTTTAAATCTCAAGAAGAGTCAGTTTTGTGTGACCGAAGTTAAATATTTAGGGTACATAATTGGCAGAGGAGGAATTTCAACTGATCCAAGCAAGGTTGAATTGATTTTGCAATGGCCTACACAAAAGTCCCTAAAACAAACGCGTGGATTTTTAGGATCAGCAGGATGCTATCGAAGATTCATCGCAAACTTTTCAGAAATTGCAGTGCCGATTACAGATTTGCTAGGAAAGAAAACGAAATTTGAATGGACAGATAGTGCGCAGAAAGCTTTTGATGATCTCAAAAGACAACTGACGACTGCTCCAGTTTTGCAAAACCCAGATTTTAGTAAAAAGCTAATATGTGATGCAAGCGATGTTGGTGTTGGTGCAGTTTTAGTACAATTGGATTTGGAAGGTGAAGAAAAACCCATAGCCTATATGTCCAAAAGCTAAACGCGGCACAAAAAAATTACAGTGTTACGGAACGTGAATGCTTAGCCGT
This sequence comes from Drosophila willistoni, assembly GCF_018902025.1. Classification (NCBI taxonomy): domain Eukaryota; kingdom Metazoa; phylum Arthropoda; class Insecta; order Diptera; family Drosophilidae; genus Drosophila; species Drosophila willistoni. The sequence goes on from NW_025814235.1 coordinate 85,833, forward strand.
AGTTTAGGGTGTAGAACGTTATCATTGTTATCTAGAACTTTAAGATTTTGAGATTGTTACAGATCATGCCAGTCTATCTTGGTTGATGAAGCAGTCTAATCTTAAAGGGCGTCTAGCGAGATGGGCTATGCAATTGCAAGGTTATAAATTTGAGATAAGTCATAGAAAAGGACGAGAACATATAGTACCAGATGCATTGTCGCGTATGTACTCCGAAGAGATCGCACAATTAGACTCATTTGGGCCAAAAATTAATTTATCTTCAGACTGTTTTAAGGATGAAGAGTATCAAAAACTAAAGCAGAAAGTACTACAAAATGTGCAGTCCTACCCTGATGTCAAAGTCATGGATAACTTGGTTTATATTAGGACTGAACATAATGATGGTACCGAGGAGTGCAGAAAGAAAATGTGGAAATTGTGGGTGCCGCAAAGAATGACCGCAGAAGTTATATCACGTGCGCATGATTCCACTATTACAGCTCATGGAGGCATGGTAAAAAACCGTGGAACTAATAAAAAGACATTTATATTGGCCAGGGATGGTTTCCGCGATTCTAGAATATGTGGGTAATTGTGAGGTATGTAAGTGTACTAAACCTCCTAATAGGACATTAAAACCACCCATGGATAAACAGGCAGTGTCTGAACGACCGTTTCAACGTTTGTACATCGACCTCTTAGGACCATATCCAAGGAGTAGAAAAGGAAAAATAGGTTTACTTATTGTATTAGATCATTTGACCAAATTTCAATGGCTTTGTCCAGTGAAAAACTTCACGACAAAACCAATTATAGAGTTTCTTCAAAGTCAGATTTTTCTATCCTATGAAGTGCCAGAAATTTTAGTAAGTGATAATGGAGTGCAGTTTAAATCGAACGAATTTAATTCATTTTTAACTACGTTTGGAGTTCAGCATACTTATACAGCTGCTATATATATACTACAGCTATTTAAAATCTGATCAAACAGAGTGGGATACCCATATCCAAGAAATAAGTTGTGCCTTAAGAAATAGTTATCATCAAAGTTTAAAGATATCTCCATACCATGCGGTATATGTATTAGATATGATAACACATGCAAGTCAATATAAACTGCTAAGGAATTTAACAATGTTAGATGAACCAGTAGTACAGCTTGATCGAGATGATCAGCTTAAATTATTACGATTAAAGTTACGGGAGAACTTGAAAAGTGCATATGAACAACAAGCCCAGCAATATAATTTAAGAACCAGGCCTATCTGTTTCAAAGTTGGTCAGGAAGTTTTTAGAAGCAATTTTGTTCAGAGCAATTTTAGTAAAGGAATTAATGAGAAACTTTGCCCGTCGTTTCTTAAAGCTCGTGAAGGATATTCGCCAATAAATATTGTAATATCACAGACTTTTACATTTCTGTTGAAATCGTGACGTTGAATAAACTAATAAACCACCTGGTGTAATGTACACGAATTACAGTTATTTTAAAATTCAACTGATTTCGATTATTGGCATCCCCATCATTTTGCTAGATTGGATTTTTCAATATCTTTCTAAGCGTACACAAAAGGTCCTCTTTAAGTCTTCATTTTCTAAGACCATCCAAGTGACCTCTGGAGTACCTCAGGTTAGTCATTTGGGTCCATTGCTATTCACTCTTTTTATAAATGATCTTCCATTGGTAGTGTCTTATTCTCAAGTGCTTATGTACGCGGATGATGTCAAGCTTTACCTCAGTTTTAAAGACATACCGTCTTCTTGCCTACTTCAATCGGATCTTAATGATCTTCAGAGTTGGTGTGAAACAAACCTATTAAACCTTAACGGCTCTAAATGTAAAGTTATGTCTTTTTATAGATGCATTCCATACTTAGCAACTTATTATCTTAACGACACTGCCTTAGAGCGGTTAGATATTATCAATGAATGAGGTGTTCTTAAGGACCATAAATTAACTTTTAATCCTCATATTTCTGCTACAGTTAGTAAAGCTATCAATGTTCTTGGGTTTGTAAAACGATGGTCAAAAGAGTTTCACGATCCGTACACAACCAAAATTCCGTATACTTCATTAATCCGTCCTATTTTAGAGTACGGATCTTGCATATGGTCACCTCAATATGAGGCGCACCAAAGTAAAATTGAATCTGTTTAAAAGCAATTTCTGCTTTTTGCTCTTCGCGGTCTAAATTGGGATCGCTATGTCAATCTGCCATTATACTCCAGTAGGCTTCTTTTAATCAATCTTCCTTCTTTAATTAATCGTAGAGTAATGCTTGGTGCTATCTTTATTCATAAACTTTAAATAGGTGAAATAGACCCTCGTGAGCTATTGAACCAGTTAAACCTATCTGTACCCCGTAAACCTACTAGAAATTTTATTCCTCTATGCTTAAAACACTGTAGTTCTAACTATTCTTTGCATGAACCTTTTCGAGTCCTATGTTCTGATTACAATCTTCTGTATCCCGTAATCAGATCAGAAGCCTCTCTTTCCCTTGTGAAAAACAAGAATTCGGGAAATGAAAAAAAAATTCGAATGTTGAAATTATTATTAATTAAACCGATAATGAATTTAAAAGTTATGTAAAAGTATTTAATCGCGAGAAAAAATAAAAGTTGATAAGCGCAAAAAAAACACGTCCGTCCTCCGCAACAAGTAAAAGTTGAAAAAAAGGGTTATAGTAGTAGAAAGTCAAATAAGGAGATCACCATATTTTTTTACAAATACCATCTGTGTGAAAAAGCATAGTGGACTCCATGACTGATGTTCTCTTATTGTTCCTCTTAGATTGTTTATTATAATGTAATATAACAAAAACTTTGGCCACAGCAACGCGTGACCTGGTCAGCTAGTATATCTATGTATAAAATGTACATATATTTGAATTTTATGTTTTGCGAAATAAATGATAAAATTAAAAAATCATTAAAATTGCATTAATTTTAGCTTACAACATTTATGTGCAACAAATTAATAATTGTTTAAATATATGGTGTTTCAGTAAACGATACTAACGATAGTATCGAATTTTTACTTTTAAAATATCGGATGGCGCTACTATCGATAGTTTCCCAGCTCTACCAATGACGTAGTAGGCAGCAGTAAGCAGAGCCGATTTATATTGACTTTTACATTGTATTGACCCTCTGCAAGGAAATAATTAGCTTTATTAAAAAACATAAATTTCGATTATGTTGTAAAGTTGCTTTTAATATGGATTAGAGAGCTGCACGGCTTCACTCAATACATACATATAAAGAAATGAATAGACTCGAATTGAATTAAATTGAGTGAGTGCTTGCTAACACTGCAGTGAATGTGTGTGAGTGTGAATGTATATTCCCTTCAGTACCAAATTGTCGCCGTTGACAATGTCGCCCAATTGTCCGAGCCACAGACGTCGGCAGAGAAAAATTCTGCCAGCGTTTTTATGCTGAGGTTACCCGACGGCACCCGAACGAACCAATTTCGTTAGCGAAACCCGATCGGCTGCCGAAAAAAAAATTGCCGGAAAAAAATGAATATTTCTCATTCGAGACTGTGTTGTTGTTTTTTACTTTCTTTTGTATTTCTGTTCGCGTTGCTGTGTACTTTTCGTTTTTCTGAGCACGCAGTGAAAATATATTGTATTAGTGATTTCTAATTGATTTTTGATATAAATAAAGGTAAGTGCTATTTAAATATTATCTATATAATGTACACAAATAGTGAATAGTAATTTTGTTGGCAAAGTATTAAATTAAATTAATAGCATTAATTATAATCGAATGCTAATCAAAAGAGTAAGAAAATATGAGTACAGAGAGTGAAAGGAAAACAAAGTATTTTGCCAACAAAATTAAATCCAGTTCGACCCCGGGCTGTGCCAAAAGATAACATTTTTTTTTTATTTTGTAATAATTTAATTTTTTTTCTCGCAAAAATAAAACATTAGCAACTGGTTTAGAAATAATTGACTTCAAGAACAGCATTACCTCGGAAATTCATAAAAGCTAGTAAGTACACAGGTGCTGTATGAAAAGCACAAAATTATAATTCTTTTTTATATTTGCAGACCTCTCAAGTAGATGGAGACAACTCCCTCTTGTGAAGAGCCACAACCTGGATAAGAAACACAAAAAGTTGAGCCTTGCAACCTATCTAAAGGCTTTGAACATTCTTCTCGGTAAGTACATTAATTACTGAAAAACGTTAGTTTTGATATTATAATTCATTTCATTTTAATATCTTAAATTTTTTATTCCAGAAGCAGTTTAAAACACTTTCCCGGGGCAGCCTCCGGAAGTTGGGCTTCAGAATGCAATGGCCTGAGCTTAAAATACGGACAACAAAACAAAAAATTGAAAATTGAAGCAGCAGCTGTTAAATAAGCTTAATAAAAAATAAATAAAATAAAATAAATTCAATTATTTTATATTTTTTTATGTATTTTGAATTGTTCTTCTAGTCCATAGGACAAAATGGGGAAATTGTCCTTCTAGTCCCTAGGACAATCTAGCGATAATGTCGCTTTCGTCCCTAGGATAATATAGCGATATTGTCGTTCTCGTCTCTAGGACAAACTTTGGAAAATGTCCCTCTGGTCCCTCTGACAAACTAGCGATATTGTCCCTAGTTTCGTCTAGAGGGGGGACTAGAGGACAATTGTCGCTCAATGGTCCCGTGCACAAGACCATTGAGTGACATTTGTCCTTCTGGTCGCCAGGCTGTCTATTAGTCGCCGGGACTAGAGGGACAAAAACGACAAAGCGGCGACACAATGCTTGTTTGTCCCGGCGTTCGGCAAGACATTTGGACATTTGTCTTGGCGACTGGAGCGACAACTGTCGCTAGGTTGTCGTTCCGGTCTTGAAAGCTAGGACATGCAATCCCCGGCAATTCCGGCAATCCCCGGCAACCGGTACTGAAGGGTTGCTTCTCATAACTCACAGCATCCAACGAAAAAAGTCCGAATGAATGAAGTATAAAGCGGAATGAAAAATTTGGCTAACACAATTCGAATTCGAATTCATTCGAGTTATAGCTTACAAATTTTGTACAGTCATTCCGTTTGTGTCGCTGAAAAGAAATGGTAGTGGAAACAGAAACCCCAGGCAACTCTGTATGTAATTTTCAGTGTTTTTTTGTCTTTTGTTTTGTGTTCATTATTGTATTGTAGTAATATGATTAATAAATTATTTTCTTTGTGCTTACAATTAGATAAACATCTCTGTAACTGTGACCTGTCCATAAATGTTACCTTTATAATTTTTTTCAGATTTAATTTAGTTTTATTGAAATATATAGGTTGTGAGAAGCGCAAAAAAAATGCATATGAAATAAAGAACAAGCTTGATAGTGGCATGTATAATCTAATTGAGAAGAAGGGGCGCAGCGAAGTTTGGCAATTTTTCTCCAAAATAATTAATGCTGATGGAGAGGAGCTGGCTGAGTTACTAGCCTGTATTATGTGTCGTCCTTTAAAAATTGTAGATGACTCCGGCTTTAAAAAGGTGGCGCAGTTTTTAATTAACGTTGGGTCGTCCTTTGGATCCAACGTGGACTTGGAAAAATTGTTACCGCATCCAACCACTGTTTCCCGAAACATAGCAGCTATCTACGAGGCACATTTTGGCCCAATAAAAGGTGAAATCGAAAAATATAAAGCCTCCGGATACTCTCTCACAAGTGACATATGGACCGACAATTATCCATTATCCATTACATAAAAGATAGAATCCTTGTTGATCGACTCATGGCTATGAAGTCAATGAAGATGTCCTGTACAGGTATATATCTCATGACCATAAGTTGTATAGTCGAATTCAAATGATTTTTTTTTAATTATTAGGTTTAAATATTCGGTCTAAAATTCAAGAGATACTGCAAAGCTTCGGATGTGATCTAGAAATCGACAATCCAGTTATAGTAGCCGATCGTGGGTCAACCTGATAAGAGCCTTTGAAGACTTTGAGAAAATACATTGTGTAAACCATCTTCTCAACAACGCTGTGGAAAAGGCTATTGCTGCTGTTCCTGAGATGGGTCACATCGTCTATTTTGTACCAAGATTGTTAAATATTTCAAAAAGTCTGGAATGAACTCCTCGTTAGGTTTTTCCTTAAAAAGTTTTTGCCCAACTCGTTGGAATACAGTGTATTACCTTTTAAAGTCAGTTGAAACCTATTGGATTGAGGTAACAACGATTTTAAAAGACAGAAATCAGACAGGTAGAATTGAAGGCATCAACATCAACCATTTAGGTTCCATAGTCCGAGTGCTGGAAGCTTTTGAACAAACTTCAAAAAAACTGGAAGCAAGCAATAGTCCAACCATTCACCTCATTGTCCCAAATATTAACAGAAAACTTGTCAGTGCGATTGCTCCGATATTCACCTCATTCAGTCACTGAAATCTGCTTTACACATTCAAATATTTTCCACAATACTTCCGAATTTATCTAAGTAGCATTACCTAGCCTTGTTTCTTTTTCCACCCGCAAACAAACTAATTAAATTTTCATCCACTGAAAAAGAGACTGTTATTAAATATAAATAAAATTATGTTCTTGCATTCCAATATGAAATATAAATAAATGTACTAAAATAAAAGCAAAAAATAAAACGAGTTTACATTTCATTGGTTTTTGTCTCTTTCTCTCTTTCTTTTCTATTATACAAATAAATGAAGTGAAAAACTACTTGGCAACTCGAATCCATTCGAAACCAACTCACTTTTTTTACCTGTCACAATTCATTCAATTCTCTTTTGTGTTTTAGCTTTGTGTGTATGAGTCCTGTGCTAGAGCACTCACTCACTTGTACTTGTTCGGCCTCGCACTCGAACTCAGTCAACTAATTTTGAGCATTGTCAATTCGAATAAGGTTTTTTGACTATTCATGCAGCTCTCTAATATGGATTAAACAGAAGCACATGTGAGGTAACACAGTGCCAGATTGCATTTTTAAGTCGTAAGAAAATTGTGCGAAGCCGAACAAGTATGAGGTAGTGTGTGCTCTAGCACATGACTTAATCACACAAGGTTAAAGGTTAATGGTTTTTCACTTTTTGTACAATACAACCATCGAGAGAAATGGTATATTTAAGTTGCCAAAATGTATGTAATAGGCAGAAGGAAGCTTTTTCGACCCCATAAAGTATATATATTCTTGATAAGCATCAACAGCCGAGACGATCTAGCCTTGTCCGTCCATCAGTATGATCTCGGAGACTATAAGAGCTAGAGCCACTAAATTTGCTATGTAGTCTCGTGTAGTATGTACAGTTGTCGAGTTTGTTTCAAATTTTTACCAAGCCTTTTGCCGCCCACGGAAATTAAATAAAACCGATTTTCTTAACAGTATACTAACTAGAGAAACTAAAATGTATACTTGCTTAGTCAATGCGCACATTTTGTGTGTAAAGACTTTGCCATGACCCTTTTCGCCCCCGTAATTTAAAATAATTCGATGACCTTGTGCAATCAAATTTGGCACACTTAAATTTGATACTAATATCTAGCAATATACCAAGTTTGATCAAAATATATGAAAATAGCCAAGTTATTTATATGAACTTTTTCCATAAGGCCGGAGTTGGCCGGTGGCTGGTGGGGGCGCTAGGGTGCTCATATGCTTGTGTGAGCGAGATACTAAGATACATATGCTTGTGAAAAGAATGTGAACAGAATTTTTTTAAAATACGTAAATTTGTTATTATAAATTTGAAATATTTGTGTTACTGGTGTATGGTATACCTAAGTCGGCGAGGCGACTTACTTACTTCATTATTTTTAATGTATATATACACTCGTAATATATGTATATACTTCATTCTTCTTCCTTCCCATCCCGTTTTGGCACACTGTGTGCGCTTTTGTATATTGATATTGACTGTAACTTGTGTTCTATTAATCTATTTAATGTTTTATATAAATGACTATCACATTAGAATTTCATAGGGATACTCCAATTTCTTCACCTATTTTTCTTCTAAAACTATATGATAAAGTAATCCGATCCGGCTGAGTTCGAGAAATACAACCTGTGAGTATATGTATAAATTATATTAAAGTGTTTTAATATTCATTTTTATTTATTTGTTTGCAAGCGTATTTTGGTTTCCAAATAAACGGATTGCGACTTATTTTTAAGATTAGTTTTAATATTTTTTACGAGCGATGCGTCTTGTATGGGGTAGAGACCGGAAAGAAAAGGGAAGACGATTGACAGCTCACCAGCGTAGCCAAACCCTTGGACACCCTGTCACCTTGCGAAACACATCGATATCGCGATATCTATCGCCAAGCATCTGTGAATGTAGGCGCCAAATCGAAGAACCATAAGCATTGGCCGGCTTATGTTACCCAGTGATCGTGGCCACTCCCAATATTGCAGTTGCATCCGCTATTGCCTCCTGTCCTTGTTAACTTATACAAGTCTACATTCAAAATTTCAGGTCTACAGTCTACGGAGGGTATGAAATCGTCGTCCTGATCAAGAATATTTTTATCGTCGGAGATGCTTTCTTCTATACGTTGCCTATTGCAAGGGTATAAAAATGAGAGCATGTTATGAAACATAAAAATATCAAAAAAAATCGATAAGAAAAACAACTTGTTATGATTAATTGAAAATAAAAGTAGGCCTTGTGTTTCTTTTGTCATTATAAATAATAAATAAATAAATAAATAAATATCAAAGAAGCTAACATCGGCTATGCCGAAGTTTATATACCCTTTCAGTCCTTGGCAATAATATTTTTACATGTCAAAATTCTTTTTCTGCAACTCAATTCTTTAATACACAAATAAAACTTTCAAATTATTACACTTTTTACTACAACTTTTTCTTCTTTCCTCATTTCCTTAACAAACACTGCACACATAGCGTTTACGTAGCGTTGCGTCTGTGTGTGTGTGGTCGGCTTTCTTCATTTCGACCAATGACGTAGTAGGCAGCAAGCAGCTCTGCCGGCACCGATTTATAACGAGTGTAACTTGTGTTCTATTTATCCAATCAGATTTTGGGATCTGATGTTTTATATCCAATACTATCACATGAGTAAATTTCATAGCGATACTCCAACTGCTTCACCTACTTTTCGTATAAAACTATATGATACAGTGGTCCGATCCTACAGATTTTAAGACGGACTTGGCTATATCAACTTAGCTTCTCATGCTGATCAAGAATATATATACTTTATGTGGTAAGAAACATCACTTTCTGTGCGTTACAAACATCTGATCAATTTTTTAATGCCCTCTGCAAAGGTATAAAAATAATTTTAGCGCCATGTTTTAAATTTTTTTTTCAAAGAATTTAATCATTGCCCAAGTCTGGACAGATTTTAAATATACTTAACAGCAATAAAAAAAATGGCATTAAAAAAAATCAATGGCAATGAAAAATTTTTCATTAGATTAAAAAAAATCGATTCCATTAAATCTGTTGTCATTAGAATTGACAATGAAAAGTAATGAACCATTTTCGTTTAGCATTAAATAATGCTAATGAAAAAACAATTTCATAAGCATTATAGTTAAAAATTTACGAATCAAGAAAACTTGCAGCGTTATTTTTAAATTTACTAATATGATAGTTTTGGAAATCAAACACAAGATTCCAAAATTTCCAATTCGACCGGATAAATAGAGCACAAGTTACAGTCAATATAAATCGGGTCTGATCAAACGCTGCCGACAGCGCTGCCTGCAGTCTACTACGTCATTGCTCGAAATCAACAGAACAGACACAAACACAGACGCAATACTACATAACCTGCATATGTATGCGTGATCGCTGATATATGAATGTACATTATACACATGCAATGGTATTTCAAAAGAGTTTAAAATGGGCAGGTACAAATGGTGCATTACCATTGATTTTTTCCTTTCCCTTTAGCTTATCATCTTTCGGTAGATCTCAACACTGCTTTTGAAGGGTTATAGGTAAATGTTGCACAATGACTTTTGATGATGCTAGACTCATGCTGAACAGTAAGACAAGAACTCACATCGAGTTAGGTCCGGGTAATGCTAAGGCATTCGACAAGGGTCCAGAGTAGACTGTCCAGACCGGAATTGACTGCCAAACCGATAGCAAATGAGTAATAATAATGTGAAAATTCAAATTACTTTTGACCACATTTGAAACTTAATACTTTAAACGCGTTTATCACGAAACCCGACCCAGTTATTGGAAAACTTTAAATAAATAGTGCGTTTGGTTGAGAATTCGTGTAAATAATAATTACATATCGAATTAAAAGTGGCACTTTAAAAATTTGCAATTTTCGCGCTATATGTGCTTTGAAAGTATAGACTGTTTTTGTAAGGTCAATAAATTGTGTTAATTTAGTTGTATATTTCTATATATACAACTATATAATTCTATATAATTATGATTTATTACCTTTTATGGCACTGCTCATCGGAAGTGCAGTTTTTGTGAACACAGCTCAGAGATAACAGATAGTTTTTTAACATGGTATAGCCAAGTCGGCGAGACGAATTTCTTACTTCATTGCACTAGTTTCAGTTATATTAATTCTTTCAATTTTAATAATTTTTCTTAGTTGATTTACTAATTGTTTTCCCCCGATTCCCTTCATTTCCAGAAACCAAGTTAGCGCCACTCGAATTGTGCTAGAAAAAAATTTCTAATGAAATTACCAATTCTAGCATAGAGTTAGGTGATGGACATTATTTGAAATTTGCAAATGATAGGCTCATTCAGATTCATTGAGACGTCAGAGTAAACAGGCTATATCGTAAATAGATTCAACTTCAACTTAAATAGTGTGTGCTGAGTTTGATCACACGCATGATTGGACGAAATGCCCTTTGTGTAGGATATAATATATCGCGAATAGGGGCTTTGAGGAAGGGTTCCATCTTTTGGTAACCATTCTTATATCCCATTATTCACATGAGATGGTTGGCAGTTCCATTAAATGTTTTAGAAATGAACGTGTATTTTATGTTGAATTATTTGAACATGAAAATAATGCTCTACGAGAAAAGCCTTAAAACTTATAATGTCAAGAACATGATTTCTCAGCAGTCAGAAGAAAAAGAACGGAATAATTTTTATTATAATTCGAATATGGTACAGCTTATTTTAGGAAAATATATTATATTTGCTCCGTTTCGGACAAATTTGACCTAAATCAGCCATTGTGGCAACGCCAATATCAACTTTTACCAACTTTGCCTTTGAATTTTTGGCACTTTTACGTTTTTCAACATTGATATCTAGCTTACCTACTTCTGTTTATAATTGCTTCTTGATATCAAAACTCGGGGATGGTTTAGTAGAAATGTTCGTAGAACAGTGTTTAACTTCCAAACAAATTTCAAAAGCGATTTTTATAAAAAACGATCCTGACAATGACAGAAGTTTTAAGGTATCCCAGACGGTAGCTGCAAACATCAACTACTACCAAGAAATTTATTTAATTTTACAAAAAAAGCTATTCACCAAACTCTGGACAAATTTTCGTGAACGAAGCCACTAAAAACTCATAAAGATAAAATAATTGAATAGGTTATTTTGATTTAATGGATTAATTTTTTTTAATGAATGAATGCAATAATATTTTTGTTTTTAAATGTTTACTTTGTTCAATTTTTCTTTCTAGAAATTAGTATTTTTATAGCCCGGGAACCTATCTTTGATCTTTCCATGGTGGCCTATAGAAAATCTTAACTCACTTTGCCTCGTTTCAGTTTGCGTCGTGTTTTTTTGGAACGTATCCCCAACGCAAAGCGAGGTCTAGGTGTACTCAGAAAAGCTTTCTTTAAAAATAACGAAGTTATTGAGAAAAGTCACTGTTCGTGACTTTGCTGTTTGTATGGGAGCTATATGATAAGTGGTCCGATCTGGCTGAATCCGAGATATACAACCTGTGCACTATATATAGCCTATATACAAGCCCTGATCCAGACGGACGGACATGGCATTTGAACTCGTCTCGTCATGCTGATCAAGAATATATATTCTTTATATGGTCGGAAATTCTTCCATCTATGCGTTGCACACTTCTGACCAAAATTAACATACCCTTTTTGCAAGGGTATAAAAACTGTACGAGTTAATAAATAAAATTACAGTTTCTCTGTTTATGTTTATTGTAATGATCCATCATCATCCATCCATCACCAGCGTTAAGCTTAGGTTTATATGAAGTTTTGATGGTAATATGCACGTGTATTGCAATAGCTTAGAACTAAATCACACAATTCACTTTCAAAAAATTTCCAATGCAGGGTATACACATCACAACAATCAAATATAGGACCCTTTATGGTAATAAGCAAGTGACTAATAAAAACTTAGCTATTGACCGTAATTTGAAGTCTGCATCAAAACTAATGTAACTATTGCATTCATTTCAGCAGTTCTTAAAGAATACTGCTGCTGTACTCTCATAGAGTTACTACACAAAGAAAGTAAAACATTTCTACATTATCAGTTCAATTTCGCAACAGCCATTATTTTTAAAAACTGTGTCCTGAGTTTGATCACACCATTGGCTTGCAAAATGTACAACTTGGACAATTGGACGAAATGCCCTTTGTGTAGGATACAATATATCGCGAATAGGGGCTTTGGTAACTATTCTTATATCCCATTCTTCACATGAGATGGTTGGCAGTTCCATTAAATATTTTAGAAATGAACGTGTATTTTATGTTGAATTATCTGAACATGAAAATAATGCTCTACGAGAAAAGCCTTTTAAAACTTTTTTTAGGAATAATTTTTAGTATAATTCGAATATGCTACAATCGAATCGTTTTTCAAGACGCTGAAAACGAGAATAAAAATTTATAAGCAAGGCATGAAGCTGGTATTCAGTAGCCAAACAAATACACGATTCAATAATAAACGGTAAGAACAAAAAAAGTTAGAGTTTTAAAGGGAATCCTAGCTCAAATGTCTAATAAATAGCTAACTATTAAAAAGTTGCAGTAAGAAGGTCCTAAGAAGTTGAAATTAGAGTTGTTATAATTTTTTCTATTTTCGTTTTGGAAAGTGTACAGCACCACATTCTTTGATAATATTTGATGGCTTTATTGAGAATTTGGAAAATACATTCATTCGAAGGGGTTTTTAAAACAACGCATCATTTGGAATTGTAAGTCTTAAGATCAACGCACTAACACAATCGAGAATTGAAAAAAGTGCTGTAGTCAACGCATTACAATTGAAAATAGTACTAAGCATTATCAAGAATTGCAGTTCTAGTATCAACGCACGAAAATGGACCAGGTTGATAAATATGGCCGCATGCTCAATTTTTGCGAATCAAAAAACTCGACGACCAAACGAAAAGAGCAGTAATTCTAATGTACAGTGAAACCTCGATATAACGAACTTCGTTATAACGAAAAACCCAATATAACGAATTTTTTGTTAAGTCCCTTGAAAGGACTAAGGTTTTACATTTCAGTACCTATAGCGAATCAATAGATATAACGAATACAGTGAAACCTCGATATAACGAACTTCGTTATAACGAAAAACCCAATATAACGAATTTTTTGTTAAGTCCCTTGAAAGGACTAAGGTTTTACATTTCAGTACCTATAGCGAATCAATAGATATAACGAATAATTTTGCGATCCCCCTCAGATTCGTTATATCGAGGTTTCACTGCAATTTTGCGATCCCCCTCAGATTCGTTATATCGAGGTTTCACTGTAATTACTTTCTCAAAGCACACAATTCACCTGCTGAATTTTAGGCTTTCGAATTGTCCCTATATTCTAGCGTAGAGTGTCAAGGCACCTTACTTTCCGAATTAGAGGAAACCTCAAATTTAAGATAGCTTAAATTGACTTCGGCGATTGAAATAGAAAATATGGTGCTTTTATGTCGTAATAACCAGGATTTTAATACAAACTTCGGCTTGCAAATTCTATTTTTATTCTGGCATAAAGTCGATTTTCAGCACCATAATTATTCCAGAAGAATTTAGTTTGGGTCAAGCATTTGCCTTTTCAAGATCTATAGTTAAAGCCAAAGTTTTTCAAAATTTATAGTTTAAGTGGTACCAATTTAAATATTTATCAGCATTAGGCCACAAAACTTAGTCATAGTGTAGAATTTTATTTGGCGTCAGCATATAGTTTTCATAGAAACTTTATATACAATACCATGGAAGAAAAAAACTAAGAGTATTTAAAGCAGGGGTAGGCACGCATACAATCAAAAATGAGACTTTGCATTTGTGTGTGTGACAACAAACACGAAGTACGAAACGTTTTCTTGCTTTACACTAAAAAAACTGTTAAGCTAAAATAATAATTGAAACGTTTCCGTTTAAATGCATTATAATTAGGTCATAAAGGTAATGTAACCAGATTTAAAGGAGTTTGATAGAAAATAATGCATTGCATCAAATCCAAATTTTTAATAAAGAAAAAATAAATTTGTTCAGTTGTTGTGAGGAACATTATAATTAACTATAATATCCCACACAACAAGCCAGCAGCAACACAATCAAACGGTGCAAAGGATGCACCAGATACAAGATACAGCCGAGACACAAACCAAACGTACGATATACGACCGAACCCGCTGCTGATGGATCGAACCGATTCGATATAAGTGGCATACGATCAAACATGACCGATCGAACCACATGCGACCGCTGGCAATTTCGTACAAGCGGGGAAGATGCGTGGGAGGCATAATGCATAATATCGGCTGTATAAGAGTAAATGAGACCGGGCTTGAGGGCATAATTGCATGCAAAAAGGGGTCATTGGCCTCATAAGATAAATCAAGAGCCCAGAGAGGCAAATATAGAGATGCATGCATTAGCGTACTGGGCTTATGAGTATACGCTGAGTAAGCATACACGCACGTCACACGTACACTATGCGTGAGTGACAGCAAGGGAGAATACCGGTGGCCAATAGGGTGATCTCTGCCTACGTCACGCTCATGAGAACGAAAGCAGTTTAGATTGCGAGCAGCAAAAATCTTGTGAACGAAAGAGAACAAAAGTGAGGGCCAAGCAAGCCCGTGGCATCTCGGGGTATATTTAAAGGACCACGCTCGACAGAGCGGGCAGTCTTAGTTTAGACGTAGAACTAGTTATGTCAAGTACAACTAAATAAAATCTTATAACGTGGTAAATCAAGTGTTGTGTTGTGTCTCACTGTAAGAATCCCGAGTTTCCCAAGTCCAATCCTTGTATCTAAGGAAGGAAATGATCCAGCTCTACAGTTATCACTCGAGGCTTTGGTCCCACAAAGCTTGTATATTGCAGCTGATGGCAGCTTGAGCTCGATAGGCTTGAAACCCGCACCCACGTGTGCGAAAGCAGTATCAAAAGAACTCAAAAGGCACACACACGCGTATGACCTAAGTGCATCGCGACCAGTCATAAGCGGCACTGCCCGAGTTCGGGACTCCTCTAAAGAAACTTGTCATATCCAACCAAGCCCATAAACAATCGTAAATAAACATACCACCAAAACAAATCATTAAACAAACCTGTTTTAATTTCACCGGGGCACAAAATAAATTTTGTTGTGCCGAACCTAGCCCAAGAGATATTGTAAATATCCCGAAGAACGAAAAAGGATCGTTACATTGTTAACAAACATTTTGTTAAGTGTACTTTTGACATGTGGACTACTTTTATACCCTTGCAGAGGGTATTATAAAATTGGTCAGATGTTTGTAACGCATATGGGGACGTTTCCGACCCCATAAAGTATATATATTCTTGATCAGCATGAGAAGCTGAGTTGATATAGCCATGTCCGTCTGTCCGTCCGCGTGTGCATATGCGTTTTACTCAGCCGTCTTAAGAGCTATCGGGCTAAAATTTTTTTTCGGTGTTTTTTATTAACCGGGAAAAATAAAGTATGAAAACCATCAGGATCGGACCACTATATCATATAGCTCTAGAAGAATTAGAAGAAACATTTTCATAAAAATTGGAGTATGCTATGCAATTTACATATGTGATAATATTGGATATAAAACCCCAGATCCCAAAATTTGAATGTGATCGGATAAAAGTTACAAGTTACAAGTTACAGTCAATATAATAATCGGCTCTGCTCCCAGCTCTGCCGGCAGCGCTGCTTGCTGTCTACTACGTCTTTCGTACAGTGCTGCCAACATTTTGTTGCATCAAAACGCTAAATCAGCCTTTGAAAAAAGCTAGAAATATATCTTCGTAGCCAAAAAAAAAGAAAATATTTGTTTATTTTTGGTTTATTTCAATATTTTGGATGATTTCATCAATGACTTTATCTTCATCATCTTGGTTTATGTAGGTTTCATTGGTCCCTATCTTTCTCTAACATGATGCTGGTAATTTGTAATCGTGGCAGCATTTTTCTTGTAATTAACAATTTTGTAAAATATTAGCTTTACAAAAGCTATTCCTTATATGTAAAATGACGTTCAAAGTTGTATTAGCCGTACTATTTCTTTGCTTCGTTTTGACAATATTCATTTGAGTAAAAACCCTCTGCGTTCGACCATTTGCCCGCATCAGCTGTATTTAAAGTCAGCCAATCTTTAAATGCAGGGTCTTTACCAGGCGGTTTTTGATTGTAAATTTTTCGCATTTTCAACTTTTGCTCGCGGTTTAAAAATTGGGAAACATTTAGTAAACTTCACAGAAAACGATAAGACTGAATACTCGTTTCGCTTATTGATGTTTTTTTGCCATTCAAATGAAAAAATACTATTCGTATGAAAATGTGGCATCATAGAGAATAAAAATACACGAAGTTACTAAATGTTTCAAAATATAAAGTAAAGCTAGTTTTTCTTGAAAAACAGCTATAATTTCAGCTAGCCGCTATTTCACAATATATCCCGCATTTCCTTGTTGCAACCCACTAGATCTAGTGGGAAAATAGCTAAATTGGCAGCACTGGTTTCGTCATCAACAGAGTACATGCATACACACACAGACGCAACGCTACATAAACTCTGTATGTGTATGCGTGCGTTGCTTTGCTTTGGGAATGAGGGAAAAAGAAGAACAAATCGTAAAATAGAGAGTAAAATTATTTTGTTTGTATATTGATGAATTGGGTTGCAAATAACAAACCTGTAAAATTATTATTACCAAGGACTGCAAGGGTATATAAACGTCGGCATAGCCGATGTTAGCTTATTTGATATTTTTTTTTTAAATCATTTTTTTTTCTGACAAGCACGAGTCGAATTGTTTCCGAAGTGCCATTGCCCAACCTACACGAGCATTTATAGCGCTGCGGCAGAGCTAGGCCCTAGTCCGCGGAATGGGCCGTGCCGACCATTGATTAAACGGGATTTCTTAGCAAACATACATATGTACATATGTATTTACATATGTACATACATATATGCGATATGATTATACTTCGCGCGAAAAGTATGATGAAATTTTGAAGAACATTAATAGGATTAAAATAGAATTTTAATTTTTGCAATCGGGTGACGCTTTTATTGCGATTTATGTATATGTATATGCATGCACATACAGTGAGTCAAAAAAGTATGGGCACACTTGAAAAATCCAACTTCTAAGAGCTGTAACTTTTTTGTTAACACAGCTATATGTAAATGAAAAATTACATTTATTAAACTCATATATTATATTTAATCTTGAACAAAAAAAAATTATATTTCAGCTTTGGTTCATTTGCAAAATACAAAAATGTTAATATAGGCAAAAATTTTCATCAAAAAAATTTTGGCACACGTAACGTAATCAGCTTTATACAAGGCAACTGAAACACGCTAATATTTTGTTGGTCCTCCTTTCGACTGTATTACAGCCTGGGTTATCGCATCCCACGACCCGATTATAACTAGCCGGCGAGCCTTTTCGAGTTATCGACGCGCATAGGACCAGGTAAGGTCATAACAATAAATGGCGCCCAATTGGAATCAACAGAAATTCGGGTTTCATCGAACAAGTTATTCATTTTTGGGGAGAGGAACGCGTGGGTCCGATCCCACAAAAATGAAGAGCGTTCTAACGATCGGTGAAAATCAGAGTTTCTGGAACGATAGTGTTAGCTTACAATGTCCCTTTTGTTCGTTTGCTACTAGAGATACCCGTCTATTACCGGGATAGGCGGGGACCCGGTGTCTAGGAAAGCGGAGAACAGACCGAACATTGTCAAGTACCTGATGGCTCCAGATCGTTCTTTTTTTTATCAGCCACGGCGGCATTGCAACGGAGAAAGTCGTCTGTAGTTAGCGAGCGTGCCTGGATGGAATAATGTCGATCTGGAACAAACAGGAGAGATATCAGTAAAAATTATTATTATTTTTTTTTTTTATTAAGTTACTTCCCAGCTCTTGCTGAATGGAAGATTTATTTGGCCTCCCCGATCTAGAGGGTTAACGCCAACGCCAATGCAGTAATTGAGAGTTACAAAATTGAAAGAATAGAAAGAAATTTTACAATTATATGTTTTGTCGATTTGTAGACGTTGTTATCGATTTTTTTTTTTTCGTTATCGATGCTTTCATCACTAATGATAAAAACATATGGTTGTTAGTTTTGATGATATATCATTATTTTGGTTAGTATGTTTTAAGTTCATAAATCAATGTTAGCTAATCTTGCGAATGATGTTAATAATTTATAGTTGTTTATTGGCTCCTCAGCGAGAAACGTCATTGTATCGTAGTAGGTTTGGAAATTTGTTTCTTATGAGCGTAAATTTGGTGCATTTTAATAATAAGTGGGATACATATATCTTCTTTTACATTGCAGGTGTCACTGTTGTTTATATTTATTTTATAAAGTTAGGATTCTGTTTAATTGTTTTATTTCCAAGGAATGGAAGGATTCTTTTTTATGGAACCACGGAGCCGACGAAACAAAAGGAAATAACAAACAATAACCTCTGTTTCTTTCGAAGCAAAAAGCATTATACTCATATTCCCAGTCAGATTTAATTTTGTTATATAAATTATTAATCGCGTCATTTATAGGCCATCTTGCTGAGATAAGGACTCCATTCGTTCTAGCGTTCTTTGCTGCAGCGTCCACTTAGTCGTTGTCTTGTATGTCGACGTGGCTTGGTATGTGGTGGATTTCAATACTGGTTACAAAAATTTCATTTTCTACTTTTTTTTAAAATATCTAAAGCTAAGCAGTTGTCACTGTGTTTTTTGTTTAACCCCAAGCTGTCTGTTAGAATAGAAATTTTTTGAAAATGATTTTCAATTGCAAAGTCTATTGCTTTCCTATAGCAATAAGTTCTGCGGTCAACGATGATCTCTTGGACCCTGTATAAAAGCTTTTAGTGGTGTTTGAATTTTTGTGTGTAAAGGCACTTCCCATAAAGTCCTGACACTGAGCCATCTGTAAAAAAAATTTCATATCCTTCCTCACGGAGTGTGTTAAGTTTATCTCCGAGTAGAGCAGAAATAGTTTCTTAATTGGCAGATTTTTTATTATGGCAGGTTCCTTTGAAGAAGTTAGGGTCAAATGTAAATTTATGTCATGAGGGTCTGTTAATGTTAATATTTGCTATAGTGTCGAATATCTCTTTATAGTCAATATATACTTTTCCATAGCTAGTAATAAATTGGCTGCTGGAAGCCCAAAAGCAAAAATTTTGGCAATTTCTTTTGCTGTTGCAAATTTCATTCTGTATTCAGGTGGCAATTCCGCAGCTAGGTGATATATAATGTTTTTAGGTGTAGATCTAATAAGGCCCAAACATTTTCTCAAGTGGACATTAGCATGTGTTTTTATGTTATTAATTGCTGCTTTGGACAAAGATGCAAATGATGAACATGCATATTCGTATTTAGGTCTTTGGCTTTGAAGAAATTAAGGGCTTTGGATGGATGAACTCCGAACCTACAAGCGGGAATTGTTTGTACTAATTATTCCACCTAGATAGGATAACTTGATCAACATCTCTGATTGAGGTATTTCCTAATATTAGGTTGAGATTTTGACGTCTTCGGTTGAAGTGTAAAACTGAAGATTTCCTGGCGTTAAATGTTAAGTTTATTGAATTGCATAGCTCCATAAAATCTTTAATTTTTTGTTCAAGTGTGTTTCTAGCCGTCAGGAAGTCTCTATGAAAGGTTATTAGAAAGAAATCATCAGCGTACTGGAATAAAATACTATTATTGTCATTGATTGTGTGTAAGTCAGCTGTGTATAGGTTAAATAATATTGGACTAAGGCAGCTGCCTTGGCTGACACCTTTTTTCACATTGACTGAAGTGTTTCCCATTTGAAGTCTTCTATTTGAAAGAAAATTAGTAATAAAGTTGATACATAAATGATTGAAACCGCAGTCTATCAGTACTTTACCTAAAATTGGAACGCTTACAGAGTCAAATGCCTTACTAATATCTAAGACAGCTGCTGTATCTTGAAATCCTTGGGCCTTCAAGTTAGCAATGTTATTGATAACGTCATTGATACAGTTTGCTGTCGAGTGATTACGCCTAAATAATAAATGATTAATAAATTGAATTTATTTATATGCTTCTATTTTATCTTTAATAAGACCTTCTAGACATTTAAACACTACACTTAACAAGCATATTGGTCTATTATTTGTGATTAAAGAAGAGTCTACATTTTTTTTTGGTACTGGGGTGACTTTTATATTTCTCCAGGCATCCGGAATGAGTCCATTGTTCAAAATTTCATTTAGCAAAGCTGCTAATTTTTCAAGTTCCCCTGCTGGAAGGGTGAGCAACATATTGTAAGAGATTCTATCTAGGCCTTTGGCCGAGTGCAAGCTGTGTGTTTTTAAAAATTGAAGGAGGTCATCTGAATTAAATTTGGCTTTTTGTTAATACTTGTATATTGAGTGTAACGTTAATTGAATGCATTTATTGGTATCCGGTGCGGAAGCTATTTGCTGCAGAAAGTTAACATGATCTTGTTCGTTGAATTGGGTATTGGATGGTTTAATTTGTTTGTACTTCCTCAGTGATTTTATTGTTGCCCATAATTCTTTGGGGGATGCCGAGTTTGATAAGTTTTCAATAACTTTATTGAAATTCTCCTTTCTGACTTTATAAATATGAGCGTTGAGTTTTTTGTTGATGTCAAAATAGATTAGAGCATCAGACAATAATTTAGTTTTGAAATATTTCTGTCGGCTAGCATTACGCAGTCTAAATAATCTTTCGCAATTCAAGTCCCAGAATTTTTTGGGTACATATTTATTATTTTCAGCTAATGTGATGGTGTTTTTTTTAAGATGTCCCTGGCAGATTGAGCTAGATTATGGATTGAAGATATTTTTATTTTAGAGAAGTCCTCTAAGACTTTAGTTGCTTTTATGAATTTCTGACGTGCTATTACAGTATTTTCATTGATTCTCATGAGTATAGGGAGATGATTGCTATTTGAAATTTTACAGTTTATAACAGACCAACTGATTTGAGAATCGTCTTTATTTATAAAAGATAGATCTAATATTGATTTGTACGACGGACGGCCATGATGGCAGGGGAAAAGCGTCATTGTCAAATATGTCTGTAGGTTGTTGAATATCAAATAGTGCTGGATATCTAATTTTGACTTCAGATCTAGATAGATTTTCTACTGCCATACACTTTTTTATGGCAAAAGCTTTTTTCCTAGCCGGACAGTCTAGAGAGGTACTCGTTGGGACTATGTCTTTAATTTCATTCTTTCTTGTTACGCAGATTATTTCATGAATTTCAATAGGTGAAGATATGTATTCTTTTAATTCAGAGTCAGAGAACCTTGGAATTTGGAACACTAAACCCGTTTTGTATATAAAATGTTTCAGAATTTTCGGCTCATATCCTGTACCTTTTAATCTAGAGCTAACAAGTTCGTTTGCTGCTTTGGCTGTCTTGCATTCTGCTTTACACCGCCCATAACCTATTTTGCTCACTTTTAAAATATCTTTAATTTTTTGTTTAAAAATAGTAGCACTGAGGTCCAATGGATTAATAGCTTTTCTACTAAATCTGTCAGTATTTTCATCACCATTACCGCCTACCACGTCCACATATACTATATACGAGCCCAAATGATTATTAGGATATAAAAATTTTTCAGTTACTTGTTCTTCTTTATCCTTTTCTTTTTCCTCCATGTTTCCATTCCTTGTTCTTTTTATTTGATCCACTTCAACTACTGATTGGTATATACGTTTTTTATTTGTATTGTCGTTCCTTGGTCTCAGTATCCTTTTTTCTTGATAGTCATCATTTCTCTCATCAATGGCCCTTAGGGCCATTCCTTTGGGTGGATTTATCCCCGTCCTCGAGTAATTATAGTTAGACTATTCGAAGAATTGGTTCAGTATTTAATAAATATATCACAAGTTTTTGGTATCCAGAAAGATAAATTTAAAAATTTTTTTTTTTTTTTCACTTTTCAAATTTTTCTCGCAGAGAAATGACTTTCACCTCGTAAGTGTGACCAGCGTGTTTTTTTTTTTTTTTCACTTCTCAAATTTTTCTCGCAGAGAAATGACGTTCACCTCGTAAGTGTGACCAGCGTGTTTTTTTTCACGTTTCAAATTTTTCTCGCAGAGAAATGACTTTCACCTCGTAAGTGTGACCAGCGTGTTTTTTTTTTATTTATTCTATTTTTAATTTATTATATACAATTAATTACTATTTATAGGAGGGACCTCAAAACATATCGGTGTTTAAGCGTTCAACTAGAACTAGTGGCTCTGTGGAAGCATACAATTTGAATTTAGGGAACCAAATTCAAGCAAAAAAGGGCATTTTTTTAAATTCGTCCAATGTATTGTTGTAAT
Organism: Drosophila willistoni; assembly: GCF_018902025.1. NCBI lineage: Eukaryota > Metazoa > Arthropoda > Insecta > Diptera > Drosophilidae > Drosophila > Drosophila willistoni. The sequence goes on from NW_025814235.1 coordinate 108,569, forward strand.
GTAATGTAATATCTCTATAGTTATTAGGAATGCATATGTACATACTCGAAATAAGTTCGAGACAATAGTTCATTTATTGAATGTACATAATAATGTCATATTTCCGCGCGGAGATATGTCGTTTTTCTAACAACGGAGATATGACGTTTTGAAACATATATCATAACGATATATCTCCGCCAGAAAAATGTACTGGGCGGAGATATGTCGCTATGCCTTTTTGTTTTTGTGAAATACTTTCATTAACGAAATCGAATAGGTCATCAACAAATTTGCTTGACATTTCCTTATTGGAAGATTGATTGTCATCTTTCTTTATAAACGTTAGTTCCGTTTCTAAAGCATTTGCAGCCTGCTGCGCTGCATTAAAGCTGCAAAATCCTTCTTTTTTGAAGCGTGGATCGATTATAGTTGCCATCGTTGGTACCGATCTGTTGACATAGGGTAAAAGTCAATGTTTTGCTATATTTGTAAGAAGAACACATATTTCGGACCCCAAGCCCGACTTTATATGCGTGTTCAGTTTTTCCAGTTTGGCTATTAAGCCAAATACCGTTGGTATCATCAATGACACTGTTACCGTCTTTGCAGCAGATGCGCGCCTTATTGCTGCTTCAAAAGGCGCAAACACAAATCCTCTATAATAGAGAATTGTTCAGCATTTAACGGTGTTTGTTCCTTTCTAATCTTTAACAAGACTGAACAGATTGCGTCGCGTGTCTTTAAAATCCTGTCCATGTGATATACGCTGTTCCATCAGGTTAATACCTGCTGTATAAGGCTATAAGGCTTATTCAATGATTGCTCACATTTAAACTTTGCGTAGGCAATTGAGCTACTTTTGAAAAACCCTACAATTTGTTTTGCTTGGGTAAGTAGAGCCTTTAAGCCTTCACATGTCAATGCATCATGCACTACAAGATTTAAAGTGTGTGCAAAACATGGCAGATGTTTTTTTTGTAGTAGCTCACAAGCTTTTATCATTGAAGCAGCATTGTCTGTCACAATTGTTTCCACCTTATCCAAAATATTCCATTTAGTCAATATTGCATGCAATGTTTCAGATATGTTGTTGCTGCCATGGTTAAATTCGCATATTAAAGGTTGTGTTGCCAACACAGCTGTTTTTAACTTGCATTTCAAAATATAATGGCATGTCACGGTCAAATAATTGTTGCCACTTTGCGAGGTCCAACCATCCGTTGTGATAGAGCAATACTTCAATATCTAAATCCTTCATCTTCCGCGATGCTGTAGGGCTGCACATCTCTAGATATCATTCGAGCTAGTGCTCTGTCGATCATTATTTTTTTGGATGATGAAATTTCATATACATCTTGGCTTTTTACATATTTATCCAACGTATTTAAATTTGGTGTCTCATTTGATTTCAGTGGATGAGCACGTTTCAGATGTTCAATTAAATTTGATGTATTGCCATTTGTTCTATATGACTTTCCGCAAAGGCGATATTTGGCAATCATTTTGTTTTGGGCTTTATCAAAATATGTCCAAACTTGCGATGCCGTCTTTCTTCGCTTCAATGTGCCGCAACTATTTTCGGGTTCCTCATCCACAACAGCATCCTGCACAGTCAAATTTGGTTCAGCGGTCGAAGCATCTGTGTTATCATTTATATCTAATACGAAACTTATGAAAAACGACGACTAGCATGCATTACATTTGATTATTACTTACTTGAAGTTTTCAGATATTTTTCCATGCTCTTCAGTAGGCACAGCCCAAGCTCAAAATGTTAAAAGATCTAAATGCCCTATAAAATGAAATTATGTATACATAATATTATATTGGTAAAATTATTTAATTAAGAAAATACGTACACGTGCTTCTCCTCTGCTTACTAGGGCTGCAGAACCATGATGGTTGAAGAAAACCATCGATCTATCGTGATATTCAACTTCCATCGATATATCGGAAAAAACAATCGATGGTTTTGCAGCAATACTGTGGATTTCAAGCAATGACCTAGTAGAGCCGACTTATATTGAGTGTAACTTGTGTTATATTTATCCAATTTGATTAAAATTTCGGGATCTGATGTTTTATATCCAAAACTATCATATTAGTAAATTTCGTGGGGATACTCCAATTTTTATGAAAATGTTTCTTTTAGAGCTATATGATATAGTGGTCCGATCCTGACAATTTTCATACATTATCTGCTCCGGACTATAAGTAGCTCAAGCTATAAGCTATAATTTTCATCCCGATAGCTCTTAAGATGGCGGCGTGAAGTTGATTTGCACAGACGGAAGGACGGACGGACATGGCTATATCGACTCAGCTTCTCATGCTGATCAAGAATATATATACTTTATGGGGTCGGAAACGTCTACTTCTGTGCGTTACAAACATCTGACCAAGGGTATAAAAAGAGTAATAATGTTTTGTTTGTGTATTGATGCATCTCAAGCAAAGGAGTTGGAGATTTATGTTTTATTTAGAACACCATGGAAGCTGGACAGTATTTCGACATTTTGCGCACACATTTAGTAGCCAGTGCCAACAAATTTGCGTTCTTTGTCAATGGCAAACCTACTTTTAGGTTTTATCAAGACAAAGATCCCAACCATAAGGCAAATATTGTGAGGTGCTGGCTGCTTTATAACTGTAAAAACGTGTTGGATACACCAGCTCCAAGCCCGGACTTAAACCCCACTGAGAATTTGTGGGCTTAACTGAAGAAGCGAACCGCCAGGAGGCTTCCAAAGAACAAAACTGATCTGAAAACCATTGTCTTGGAGGAATGGCAAAATATCCCAGTGGAATATGTTAGAAAGCTGGTCTAATCGATGAATAGACGCTTGGGAGCAGTCAAAGATCCAACGGTGGCCACACAAAGTATTAGTCTTAACTACATAGTATTTAAAACGCTATAATGAATTAATAGTTTTGGTAGTTCATTTTTGTTACTTTTTTTGTTTTTTGTTAATTTTTATTTGATTATTTTGATTATTTTTTACTTACTAATAAGTTTTTAGTTCAGTTTACCTATTTTCGTTAAAAAAAAATTGGATAAATACATTGTTACTGTTTTTTCGCTTTAAAGTAAACCAGAGGGCTAAACTGAGAAATATAAAATTTTATGACAATTGCTTCAAAAGTAACGAAGTTATTGACAAAAGTCGCTATTTTCAACCGATCGTTCCTGTGGGAGCTATATGACATAGTCACCCGATCGTGATCAAACTTGGCACAGTCGTTAACAAGCGTAATAAACTCTCTAATAACTCTCTAACTCTCTAATTTCACGACAATAGCTAAAAAAATAACGAAGTTATTGAGAAAAGTCACTGTTCGTGACTTTGGCATTTGTATGGGAGCTATATGATAAAGTGGTCCGATCCGGCTGAATCCGAGATATACAACCCCTGCAGTATATACAAGCCTACATGCAAAATTTCAGCTCTGTAGTTATTTTTATATATATATATATATATATATATATATCGAGGAGGAGTCCGGTGACGAGGGACCGAGGGATCTCCTCGGACTAGGAAGTCGAAGAGTACGAGGGAGTATCAGAAGACAGCGGCTATGTTAACGATGGGAGCTCCGTGGAATCATGGATGTCGAACCATGAGCGGGTGAGGGCGGAAGAGTTCATGTGGCGTGAAGTGGACGAGGTGATAGAGATGGCAGAAAACGAGGCACGAAACGGGTGGAAAGGCCGAAGCTATGCCGGAGCTTAACCGAATGCTGGCGAGAGTGGTGGCGAATGACCTGCAGGTGCAGCGACAGGTCAGACAGATAGAGGAGCAAGAGCAGCAGCAGAATTAAGCGGCATGGTGGCACCAAGAGATGGGTGAACAAATGGGACGGGATTTCAAGTGAGGATAGAGTAAAAAAAAAAGATGCCGAACGGCCAACAAAAGATGCGAGCCGAGTCAAAACGAAACAAAAATATCAACGAAGCTAACATCGTCTATGCCGAAGTTTATATACCCTTGCAGTCCTTGGCAATAATAATATTACATGTTCAAAGTTTGTTTTCTGCAACTGAATTCATCAATATACAAACAAAACAATTTTACTCTTTATAATACAATTTGTTCTTCTTCTTCCCTCATTCCCAAAGCAAAGCCACGCACGCATACACATACAGTTTATGTAGCGTTGCGTCTGTGTGTGTATACATATACTCTGTTGATGACGAAAGACGTAGTAGACTGCAAGCAGCGCTGCCGGCAGAGCTGGGAGCAGAGCCGATATATCAATATAATAATATTGACTGTAAGTCGTGTTTTATTTATCCGATCACAAATTTTGGTATCTGGGATTTTATATCCAATATTATCACATATATAGTGGTCCGAGCCTGATAAATATCATACTTGATCTGCTCCAGATAATAAAAAGCACAGAAAAAAAATGCAGCCCGATAGCTCTTAAGACGGCTGAGTAAAACGCATGCGCACGGACGGACAGACGGACATGGCTAAATCGACTCGCAATGCACTTTGTGTACATCTTGGAAGGCCTTCACCATATTTGATCCACGGTCTGTCACAACTACGGGATTGCCCACATCAATTTTACAGCCGAAATCTTCGAGTATTTCATCAATTTTTGCACGAATATTTAGGCCTAAGCATAGACAAGAAAATTAGATTTAACCTTTCTATTAGAAGTGTAGATAAACAAACCTGTGCAAGACGTGTCTTTCATAGACTTCATGGCGATTAGGCGGTCAGCCAGCACACCTTCCTTCACATAATGGATAGTACACGACAAGTAAGACGTTTTCAAATAATTGTCGGTCCATATGTCACTCGTTATGGCGTAACCCAATTCTTGAAACTTTTGAATTTCGATCTTTATAGGACCCGACATGGCGCTCATAAAGCGTTTTAATGTTTCTCGATATTGTTGTGGGGTGGGGTGGGGCAATAACCTTTTTGAAGTGAAAACTTCTTTAGAATCGTTGGGAGTGATTTCAGACTCGATGAAACGAAAAAGCGACACTAAACAGAGACACATATAGATCTTATAGTATTTAGCCTGCGAGAGAATGAGGTGCAAATATATAAAAAGCATTATAAATAAAAAGCATTATGAAAAACTTCGACCAAGCTGGGAGTCGAACCCCGGCCGCCCGATCGCCAAGTGAGCACACTAACAACAGAGCCACGTCGACACTTTGTAAATTGCCGTCGAGTTCTGTAGTTAGTGTGCTCGCTGCGAGAGAATGAGATGCAAATATATAAAAAGCATTACGAAAAACTTCGACCAAGCTGGGAGTCGAACCCCGGCCGCCCGATCGCCAAGCGAGCACACTAACTACAGAACTCGACGACAATTTACAAAGTGTCGACGTGGCTATTTATATATTTTTTTGTGATACATTTTTATTTACTTTTTATTTATTTACTTTTTATTTACTTTTTATACCCTTGCAGAGGGTATTGTAAAATTGGTCAGATGTTCGTAACGCACAGAAGGAGGCGTTTACGACCCCATAAAGTATATAAATTCTTGATCAGCATGAGAAGCTGAGTTGATATAGCCATGTCCGCAAAATGTTTTCTTCTAGACCTATATGATATAGTGGTCCGATCCTAAGGATTTTCATACTTTATCTTACCCGGGTAATAAAAAACCCCAAAAAAAGATTTCATCCCGATAGCTCTTAAGACGGCTGAGTAAAACGCATACGCACAAACGGACGGACAGATGGACATGGCTATATCAACTCAGCTTCCTCCTTCTGTGCGTTACGAACATCTGACCAATTTTACAATACCCTCTGCAAGGGTATAAAAAGTAAATAAAAATGTATCACAAAATATATAATGAATGAATGCACAGCAACTAGAATCACTGTCTGTTCAGCTCTCTAAAGTGGGAGAAATATGTGCATGCGAAACCAGATTGAGCAATGGAAAAACAGTTTTAATTGTGGCAATTTATATTTCACCGAATCAATCAATAAATAGCATCACGGAATTCATTCATGAAAATTTAATAGAGTATACACCAGAAGTATCGCGGATACTTAGAAAAGATTACGATAAAGTTCCAATGATTTTAAGTGGCGATTTTAACGTAAATTTTGCATTGGACACAGCGGTTCCTTTAATTGACTTTCTCAATACAACATTCAGTTTAAAAATGTGTAACAATCGCACTGAATCAACAACACGATCAAAAACAACAATTGACGCGGTATTTCAAAGATATGTTGACAACATCGAAACCAAAGCATTTGTATCATATTTTAGCTATCATAAGCCACTCGTATCATTTGTTGAAATTGAAAACATTGAGGATGAATAATAATAAAATGAAGAAAATAAAACATGACCTTTATAGCAATATTATAATGAACCTATAACTATCCCGCTCCTAATGCTGCTTTCGTCTCATTCTCTCTCAGTTTGTTTTACGGAAGGTTTCACTTCTATCGTGGGTAACCGTTAGACGCCCTCTATTTTATGTCCACGTTTTTTCCATAAGTTGCTCCTACGTTAATTAAGAATGTTGCAAATTTTTCCAATCCTGAATTATCAACGATTTTTAGAGGACGACAGTTCGTCACAACCCATTCTGTTACGACTGCTACACCCTTTCAGGGTTAACATCAATTGGGGCGGCTTCATTAAATTTACTCGCGTTGACCAAGTAGCATTTATTTTTCACAAGGTTTGATGTGCTTCCTGTAAACTTATATACAATAAAGCATATCTTACAAGCTACAAAATTCTGCAATTCGTCTCCCATATTATTATTATATTTTAGAAAAAAATTGCCACACCTTGCTTCGGCCTCTTTTTTCAATCAAAGAATAAAGGCCACTCTGAAGCTTCTCCTTAACATCACTTGCATTATCAATAACCTATACATATATTTCAAAATCATTAAATTAAATTTGAAAAATAACGCACAAGAAACATTTATGGACAGGTCACAAATACAAGTTGATTAACTAAGCACAAACATAATAATTTATCAAACAAAAAAAACATTACATTAGCTCAATACATATGTATGTACATATACATATACACCCATACCTCGCTTTGCGTCGTTTCGGTTTGCGTTTTTTCGAAGTTGCGTCGCTGATCAATTAGCACTAATTTTCATTGTGCGTCGTTAGATTTTCGATGTTGCGTTGCTCAGGAAACGTTCGTTTCTTTTTTAATACCTTTTTTTTCCAAAAGGTGGCAACACTTTTGTTGCTAACTGCGCGCGCTGTGTATCAAAACAGGGGAATTCCCCTTTGATTTGCTTCGACTCACTTTGCCATTTGCTTGCCCACCTTTTATGTAGAATATCGCGTTTCAATTAGTGAGTTGTGCTCTTTAAAATAGATCAATAAGTTTTTTCGTGTTATTTCTGATCACATATAAAAAAAGGTAAATAATTTTTCAATTTATTTATTGGCAGAGTTATATTATTTTGTTACACAAAATTATTTTTTAGTTAAATGAGTGGAAAGGATAATGCTGGTGGAATTACCAAAAATAAAAAGAAAGCTATCAGTTTGGAGACAAAACTAGATATTCTGCGGCGATTTAATAAGGGCGAGAAGGCTGTGGAGATAGCAAAGGCTCTTGGCCTGGCTGCAACAACAGTCAGAACTATTAAAGATCGAGATGGAGATAAAATAAGAGAGGCTCCAAAATCTGTAACATCATTAGATGCTAAAACGATGATCCGTACAAGGAGTTCTTTGATGATTAAAATGGAATCCTTGCTTTCAATTTGGATTGAGAATCAAGTTGCGCAAAGAATACCATTAAGTAAAATGGTAATTCAGACGAAAGCAAAAAGCTTATTTGATGATATTAAAAGTCAAACCGTATCCAACGATGATGCTAGTGATAGTACCGCCCACGATAATGAAACTTTTGAAGCAAGTCAAGGCTGGTTTGAAAGATTCAAGGTTCGAGCAAATCTGCACAACATTGCTTTTAAAGGCGAAGCAGCTAGCGCTGATGTAACTGCTGCAGAACTCTACCCAGCAGAGCTAAAAGCTTTAATCCGTGAGGGCGGCTATGAACCGAAACAAGTTTTTAATGTTGACGAGACAGGATTATTTTGGAAACGTCTACCTCAGAGAACCTACATATCTAAAACAGAAAAATCTGCGCCCGGATTTAAAGCTAGCAAGGATAGACTGACTCTTCTTCTTGGTGGAAATGCAAATGGTGATTTCAAATTTAAACCATTTCTTATTTACCAATCAGAAAATCCAAGAGCTATGAAAGGTTATTCAAAAGATCTCCTTCCTGTCCACTGGCGATCAAACACAAAAGCATGGATGACAGTATTTTTATTTAAAAACTGGGTTTCAATGTGTGCTATTCCAGAAATTAAAGCTTATTGTGAGAAGGAAAATTTAAACTTCAAGGCTTTGATTCTAGTAGATAATGCTCCTGGCCACACAATTTACGTAGATGAGTTGTCAGAAAACGTGAAATTTGTATTTCTACCAGCTAATACTACGTCAGTTATTCAGCCGATGGATCAGGGAGTTATATCGACTTTTAAAAGCTATTACCTTCGACGGACCTTTAAGCTTCTTATAAGTGAGACTGATGGAGAAGGTAAACCTACCATGCTACAATTTTGGAAAAATTTCAACATTATGAAAGCCATAGAAATTATATCTGATTCGTGGCAGGAGATTAAACCATCTTGCATGAATGGTGTTTGGCGCAAAATATGGCCTGAATGTGTTCACCAAAAATGCACTACCGAAGTTGATGATACAACAGCTGTTTGTCATGAACTTTCAAATTTTGCCAAACAGTCTAATTTTGAAGGTATGGAGGAGGCTGATATAAATGAATTGCTAACATCGCACAACCAAGAGTTTTCTAATGAAGAACTTTTGCAATTGGAATTGGAAATTGCTAATGAAGAAGATGACTATGACCGTGACCATTTAGAGATATCCAAGCAACAGAACTTAACTTCCAAACAAATTTCCAAAGCGATATCTTTGATTGACGAAGGCATGGAGATTTTCTTAAAAAATGATCCTGACAGCGAAAGGAGCCTTAAAGTGTCCCAGGCGGTAGCTGCGAATATTAATTGCTATAAGGAATTGTATTTTATGCAAAAAAAAAAAGCTGGTCAGACAACACTGGACCAATTTTTTTTTAAAGAAAGCCGACGTACGACAACAGACACTGAAGACTTATCAGATAGTGATTAATTGTAATTTTATTTAAATTATTGAATAATTGAATTATTTATTTTGTTTTAATTGAATTAATTTCTTCTTGTTTTTTATATGCATAATATGAAATAAAATGATATGAGATTTTGTTTGTTTTTTAAATGTTAATTTGTTAAATTTTAGTTTTAAAATGTATGTATTTTCGTAACCCTGGAACCTATCTTCGATTTTTACATGGCTTGCTATAGAAAATCATAATTCACTTTGCGTTGTTTCGACTTGCGTCGCATTTTTTTGGAACGTATCCCCGACGCAAAGCGAGGTATGGGTGTATAACAATAAGCAACAAAAATAAAAACAAAAACATCAAAATTAGTTTGCCAAATACATACAAATTCGTCCGCTTGACTATTTTCCATTATGCCTGTCACAATTGTCTCCAACGAAATGAACGATGCTCAAAATGTGTCTGCTATAAATAGAATAATTCGAGTTTCTTTGGCATTTCCAAAGTCTTCAATCGGCTTTACGTTTCATTTCATCGAATTCACTCGAGTGAGTGACCTTGGTTATGAGTTCCAGCTCACAAGAACATTCTAGCACATTCAATTCATTGTGTGCGTCTCACTCACTCAATTCAATTCAATTCGAATGAATTCATTTTAGCGTACGTTGTGAGTGAAGCCATGCAGCTCTCTAGTATGCACAAGCCAAAGAAGATGGGGTTAAACCTTGGCGAAGCCCTACATATGAGCGAAACATATGACGTTGTTTATGAGGCTAATATATTGATGATGTATTAGCTGGAGAATGCAATTAACTAAGTTAGCCCTCGAATTGGTTCAACTGGGGAAATAGAACTCAATATATTATGCTTTATGTACAAATCTACATTGAAAAAAGAAACAATAATTACACAGGCCGACATGATTTTTGGTGACGTTAACCTGAGAAGTGTTTTTATACCCTTGCAAAAAGGGTATATTAATTTTGGTCAAAAGTGTGCAACGCATAGAAGGAAGCATCTCCGACCATATAAAGTATATATATTCTTGATCAGCACGACGAGACGAGTTCAAATAGCCATGTCCGTCCGTCCGTCTGGATCAACGCAAACTCCTCTTAGACTGTAAGAGCTACAGAGCTGAAATTTTGCATGTAGGCTTGTATATACTGCAGGCGTTGTATATCTCGGATTCAGCCGGATCGGATCACGAAACAGTGACTTTTCTTAATAACTTCGTTATTTTTTGAGCTATTGTCGTGAAATAATATTGGTGAGTTAATTTCACATATAAACGACTGTGCCAAATTTGATCAAGATCGGGTGACTATATCATATAGCTCCCATAGGAACGATCTTTCGAAAACAGTGACTTTTGTCAATAACTTCGTTACTTTTGCCGCGATTGCTTACAAATTAAACATTTGTTAGTTTAATATATCTGTTAATGACTGTGCCAAATTTGATAAGGATCGGGTAACTATATCATATAGCTCCCATAGGAACAATCGGTGGAAAATAGTGACTTTGATCAATATCTTCGTTATTTCCTAAGTAGGCCGTTCTTTCGGAAACATTAGCCTTTTTAGCTTAAACGTTTTTCCACTTTGATGGCTATAGGTAAGGAAAGAGTTACCAAAAAAATTGCAAGGGTATACAAACTTTGACGCGGTCGAAGTTAGCCCCGGCCCTATGGTTAACTAATTCGGGTACGCTGATTCTGACTGCATACTCAGTTTTTGTTCATCACGTCCAGATTTTGTGAAATTAGGGGATCTAGGGTTGGAAAATAGGCACCCAAAAGTATACTATATAAAGTTGAAAATTGTTTTTCTACATTTTTAACGAATTGTAGATTTTCTTGTTTAAGAAAAATAGCTGTTGTTTGCCAACATTACTTATAAACAATTTGTTAGATGCATAAAATTACAATAATTCTTTAAAATTAACAAGTTGCAAATTCTTCAAATCCCTATAGCATACTTTTTGGTTCGAATTTTACTCATTTTGGAACCATATCCAAAGTGTATGATAATATGCATGATAACAAAGAAACGCCTCTTTGATTTTGTGTAAATTGCGTTTAAATCATACCTAATATATTAATAGGTTAAAATAATAACGTTTTGAGTATAATAACTTGTTTATATTATACTAGAAAATATTGAAAATGAGACCATTTTGAATAATTCCAACGCATTTTTTTCGAAATCCTGACGTGATGGGCAAAAACTAAATACAGGGCCGTGATCACCACCCCCAAATTACTATAAAAGACCTATTGAACTTGGAACACTTTTTCATGACCTCGAAAATGTCGGCCTGTGTTATCTGATGGAACGAGCGAAGCAAGGAAGGAGACGGGCAAGGGCAGCGTCGCATGGCAACCAGAGAGGATATGCGACCAATAGGAAAAAAGCAAGGACTGGAGAGAAAAGGATGGAGGCCCGCATAGCAACAGAAGTGCTATGTGGGCGAAGCGGAGCGAAAGGGAAAGGAAGTCAATGAGCGCAGGACAGTCGAGAAAGTAGATTCGGCTGCGCCAATGACTTTTACGGGACTTTCACCACACATGGCAACAGCGTGGATGAAAGTGATGGGCCGATGGAAAGTTACCAGCTGTCTAGCGGTATCACACCAAGTGATTCTAGAGGCCCCAGGATGCCTATACAAGGCCAGCAGCAAGTCATCAAGTCATCGAGTTCTGATCAAGGGAACAACAAGCGAAGCAACAAAATCTCTTGGGGCCTTACGAGTAACCTTAAGAATATTTGGCGCCTAGCAAGTTACTAGTACAAGCAAGTCATCGAGTTTATAAGTCCTTACAAGTAACCTTATGAATTCCGCAAGCAGCCACGATTATGAAATACTTTTTCTTAATATAAGTATGAAAGTAAATTGAATTTCCCGTCAAATGATACATATTTCATAAAAATCCGACAAATATTAAATCGATCTAATCGCCTATCATTTCAATAAATAGGTAAGCGAAATTTCCCACACATCATCGATCTCTTTCTTTTGCCTGCGTACGAACCGTCGGGGAGCCGCTGTCCCTTTTACCTAATAAGCGTATGCAGTACTTTAGTACTTTAGTTTAAATTGGTATCGTAAAACGGCGTCAAACCAAGAGACCTCGAGAATTACATACAAAAACCCGAAATTTCGATGAGCCCCAAAACAAATACTGGGGCTAAAATTAAAATTTGGTATGCAGTTTATCTTAGATTACCTAGATCTACAACTTCTTCAAAGAATACACATGTCTAACTATAATATAAAAGATTTTGGAAAGACCGGGCTAAACTAATGACCAGCATTTGGGGGCCGATTTTCGTTCAAACGCACCTGCAAAAAATCGTCGAAAGCTGACATGACAATAATTACGGGTCATTATCTGAATACAATAACCAACAAATTACTGAAAAAATTTCTTCAAAAAACAAAAGGGGCTAACCTGCTGGCCACCACTGCATCTTTAATTAAAGGCTTTGACAAATATGAAGAAACATATAATGAAATTGATGACATAATTCCAATAATGTAATTTGATATATATCAATAAAATAAAATTTATATTAAATGTTATACACCAAGTGTTTTTATAGTTAGCTTATTTTTAAGCTTTTTTTTTTAATATTTAGCTTATTCTAGCTTAGTTTTTCCTTAAATCTAGCTTATGGTGACTCTAAATTTCTGGCAACACTGCGTATTACTCACAGAGCAAAGTTCATTATGAGTTCTATTCCTCGCCAAACCGTTCCACCGTTCTACTTCCTGTTTGTGGTTTTTTATTCCAATTCTAAGGCGTTCAAAGCCATTCCTTAGGCATTTTGGCAACGTTCTAAGTTATCCCAAACGTTCCATTTCGTGCTTGTGGTTTTTTATTCGAATTCCAAAGAATGGATTTCAGCTATATCAAATTTTCTATCACATAGCTACGTTTTAAAGTAACATTTATACGAAATTGTTCATCTTTTAGCTTTACACTGTCATCTTGCTTCAAAAATACACTAATAAAATCACAAAAGAAACCAAAATACAAAAATTCAAAATTTCGAGTTATTTTATTTCTATAAAAAGCTAAATTACCATCTGCTATGTATTATTTTGCTAAAAACAGTCTTGTAACAATGTGCATAATTGAACATAATGAATTAAAATTTCATCAGGCTGAAATATTAATATAAGAAGGTCAACTAATGCATTATGCGCAGTTCGTGGAGGGGCGGAACGATTTGTGGTGGGTGCCCATTTCTTCTGGGTCTTTTGAGTGCGGAATGAAATTAAAACGCGCGAGAACTTCGTTTAAAATTAATTCTGATTTATTTATTTCACAAGATACATATCTTGACACACACGAAATGGTTCGGGTTGAAAAGTTACAATATCGAAAAATAAGAGCGCAAGGAAAACGAACGGGTGTTCGGCTTAAAAACTCGTACGTAATTGAATATGGCGATGCACATCAGAAAAACTAGGCACGCCCCTCAGAGTGACCGTAGCCGCCGAGGATCAAAAAACCCTCCTCACTCCTCACTGCTCTTCGCCGCTCAATGCTGTTCACCCGGTGGCGTGAACATACCGCCCAACATGCAACATGTTTCAATTGTCACCCTGGACATATGTAGGATGGGGGACGGCAGCGTCCTGGAGCGCCTAGATCCCACAGGAGCCGGAGACGACCCATCCGAACACTGTGCTTTGGGCTGCGGGAGTACCGCTATGACCGGTTATACAGCCTGGATCGATGACCTCAGGATAGAGCTCTGCCCCGAGCACCACGGACACCGACGCCGGCCGATAAAAATTGGGGTCGGCCAGGATCAGAGTGGCGAATTTTTCACGGACCGGCGCTGACACTTCCCGGATGGGAGTGCGGATGAGCAGGTCCTCTTCGACCCGGAATGTAACGTTCTGCCGGAACGTATGGTCGGACCTCGACTTGATGACGGCCGTGCATGCTTGGTCGACACCGACCTTGGTCACAGCCAGCCCCAGGGACCGGGCAAACGGCAGTCACTTCGCCAGTGACAATTGGAGTGTCAAGTTCAAAAGGAAAACAAGCAACAGTAGTGAGAAAAAAATATAGAAAATCATCGAGTGGAAGAAAAAGGAGTAGCAGGAGAGCTCATTTCCCTAAGATCCCTTTTTTTGTTTGAGTGCGGTAGGGACCCAAAAATAATAAAAGATGTTCAGGATTGGTTAGCTATTAATAAAAAATCTGTACTATTATCACTTAGCCCACACAGCATTCTTATACCCTTGCAGAGGGTATTATAAAATTGGTCAGATGCATGTAACGCACAGAAGGAGACGTTTCCGACCCCATAAAGTATATATATTCTTGATCAGCATGAGAAGTTGAGTTGATATAGCCATGTCCGTCTGTCCGTCTGTCTGTGCGAATGCGTTTTATTCAGCCGTCTTAAGAGCTATCGGGCTGAAATTTTTTTCGGGGTTTTTTATTGCCCGGGAAAAATAATATATGAAAACCATCAGGACCACTATATCATATAGCTCTAGAAGAACTAGAAGAAACATTTTCATAAAAATCGGAGTATGCTATGAAATTTACATATGTGATAATATTGGATATAAAACCCCAGATCCCAAAATTTGAATGTGATCGGATAAATATAACAATATAACACAAGTTACAGTCAATATAATAATCGGCTCTGCTCCCAGCTCTGCCGGCAGCGCTGCTTGCTGTCTACTACGTCTTTCGTCATCAACAGAGTACATGCATACACACACAGACGCAACGCTTTGGGAATGCGGGAAGAAGAAGAAAAAATTGTAAAATAGAGAGTAAAATTGTTTTGTTTGTATATTGATGAATTGAGTTGCAGAAAACAAATTTTGAACATGTAAAATTATTATTACCAAGGACTGCAAGGGTGTATAACCGATGTTAGCTTCTTTTATATTTTTTCTTTATTACTAAAGTTATGTCTACCCTTTCCCTTCCCTTTTCCTTGGTCACTTAACCTTTTGAGTGGAGCCAAAGGATCAGCGGACTTTGGCAGGACGAGTTATTCTCCTGCAGACGAAGTCAGTCGCTGATCTCAAGGCTCTGTCACTCAAGAAGAAGAGGCAAAGGATCTTGGCCAAGCGGGCTTCGCTTGGCAGACAAGATCAGTCGTTGCAGTTCCTCTTCACCGTCCCTTTCCAATAACCCCACTAACGTTTCCCTTCACGCTTCCCTTTCCCAGTCCAAGAGGCAACGGATCAAGATCCAAGGCCAAGCGGGCTTCGCTTGGCAGACAAGATCAGTCGTTGCTGCTCCTCTCGGACTCTCCTCTTTCCCCTTTCCCTTCCCTTTTCTCCCTTTATGTGGTCTCAATTTCGTCTCATAATACTCTTCAAGGTCCTCAGATCAAATAAATGTTCTGTAGAAGGGACTCTGGAGACTGAGAACTGAACCCCAGCCAGAGCTTCCTTACAGATGATCCCTGATTCGGCTCTCAGCCCCACACGCATTGAGGAGGACGCGGGTCTCAAAGGACTTCGAGCCGTTCCCCAACCGGATGACTGCTGTTGGCATGGCCGTCGTCGTCCTGGCTTGGAGCAGGGAGGACAAGGAAGTTCAAGGAGATATCGGGGGCACCGTCGGTATCCATGGCTACTCCGTCACGCGTCAGACGAGTGCTCGTGTGCACCGCCCGGAGCCGCTTTTCACCACGGACGTTCAGGATGCGCTGACACTGCCGGAGTGCGTGAACCCCCCGACAGACCCGGCATCGGTACGAGTGCGTCCCGTGTGGAGCAGACCGCTTGCTGCTGCGGTGCGGCAAACGCGTGGGGCCATGTCGCTGTGGAGGGACGGTCTGAAGAACTGCAACGAAAGAAATTACGGAGGGGAAAGTGGATTAGTCGATTCAAGGGAACGAACAAAGCACGGAGACGAGGACATTCGGAAGGAACATAAAGGAACTGGGAATCATTATGGTTTTTTAGGCTCAGGACTCCTGTTATCTTGCAACAGGATGAGCTTCGCTACGGGTCTTCGGATAGACCCACGCGCTGTTGTGACATCAGCAACTCGGACGAGACCGTCAGCCCCGGGCAGTGTGCGCTCAATTGGCGAATCGCGTCCTAAACCCCACTCTTTGGAGGGGAGGTTATCTTCGGACACGATCACGAGGTCGCCGGTCTGGAGACTTAGACTGGTGATTTCGACTTATTCCGTTTGGCGGCATAAAGCCTGCTGGATTGCCTTCAGTCGCTGCCATCGGTTGATTAGCGACATAGGCTCGACTAGAATCTCCGGTTCCGCAATGGATAAAAGCGGTCCTCCAATCAGGAAGTGTCCCGGGCTCAGTGACAGCAGATCCTCTGGGTCCTCGCTCATGGGAGAAATTGGCCTAGAGTTTAGGCACGCCTCGATTCGACACAGGAGAGTGGAAAGTTCCTCGAACGTGTACTTAACACTAGACGAGCGTTTGTAAAATAGGGTCTTAAAACTTTTGAACCCCTGCCTCCCAAAGTCCTCCCATATGGGGGCGGAATAAACTGCCAGGATAAAACATGCCTTCATTATGGTAAGCTTGGTGGCGTCCAGAAAGTCTTTTTCGAGCGCCTTCGAGGCCCCTACAAAGGTTTTGCCATTGTCGGAGTAAATGCGCTGTGGGCATTGTCTCCGTGCGACAAACCGAGAGAAGGCTGCGAGAAATCGTTCAGTGGTGAGGTCGGAGGTAGCCTCGAGATGGATTGCCTTCGTGCTGAAACACACAAAGACGCAGACATAACCCTTAGTTATGAGACACGCACGCCCGGTGTAATTTTTGATCTCGAACGGCCCTGCGAAATCAATGCCCGTGTGGGTGAAGGGCCTGGAGTACGTGATGCGCTCTCGAGGGAGATCACCGATCATTGAGTCTGTAGTCGTCGACGATGAACGATGCAGACTTTTCACCCCTTGATGTGGGACTTCACCAGATTCTTAATCCGTGGAATCCAGAATTTGGTTCGCAGATACCGCACCATTAGTTGATTGCCGCCATGCAATGTGATGCGGTGGGCGAATTCGACGAGCAGGCGCGTGAAATGGGTATTATAGGGGAGGAGAATAAGGTGACGTTCACCGGAGTCGTCCGCAGGAGCGGAGTATCCCATGTTGGTCGAGAAATGGGTTCAAATTGAGTAGCGTGCTGGATGATGAAAGAGGTCGCCCTTCATCAAGGACCCGTATCTCCGCGACGTATTCTCGACGCTGGGAGATTCGAATCAAGGCGCGCTCGGCGGAGAGCAATTCGTCATTGGTGAGGCGGACCGTGGAAGGCGTCGAAATCCTTTTGGCGGCGAAACGTAGGATGTATGCGGTGACTCGTAATGCCCTACCATAGTCCGAGAAACGTTCGCTAACGTCATCGAGTAGAGTGGTCGCGGTGGTGTGGCACTGGACTCATTGCTCCAGCTGGGTGTCTGGATGTTCACTATTGAGAGTTGGCCAGTACTCGGGATACCGCCAATCCAACACAATGGTGGAGTCGGTCCAAAACTGGGAGGTTGCAGGTGGGATTGGAAGTTCAGGAACGATCGACGTCTAGAGATCGGCTAGCAAAACCGCTCCGCACAACTCCAGCCGAGTCAGCGAGACTGTTTTGACCGGAGCTACACGGGTCTTAGCCGTAAATAAATGGACGCTTAGTTGATCGCGATACCGAACCCGCACATATAGGGCTGCTCCGTACGCTTTTTGTGACGCGTCACCGAAGCCATCAAGCTCCCACGAGAGGGTATCGCTAGTGTTTAGCCAACGGGGGATGCGGAGTTGACTGAGGCCTGGGTAATCCTGGAATTCGTGCCATTGCTGCAGCAGGAGGAGCGGCAGAGCGTCATCCCAGCCCAGTTCGGTTAACCAGATTTGCTGCATGAATATCTTCGCTCGAATAACAAATGGGGCTAGCCAGCCAGCGGGGTCTAAGAGTTTAGCGATATGGGACAGAACCTGCCTCTTGGAGATCGATTCCTTCAATGGTCCGCTACGGTGAAGAAGAAGACGTCCTCGCCGGCTTGCCAGCGGATTCCCAAGGTTTTTGCAGTACTTGCGTCTTCCAGCTTGAGAAAGTCCTCTCACAGCAAGTGCTCTCTTGGGATAGCCTGAAGTACTTCCTTCTTATTGTCCACTTCCAAGGCGGGGGGCCCGCAGATTGAACGGCAGCTTGAAGCTCTTATATGGCGAGACGGGCGTCGTTTTCAGTATGAGCGCCGGCAAGCACATCATCAACATACATGTAGTTCCGAAGATTTCGCTCGCGTGAGGGTACATCGCTTGCACATCTTGTGCCAATTGTAAAAAGACTCGGATCGCCAAGAATGGCGCGCAGTTAACCCCAAACGTGACAGTTTGGAGCTCATAGTCCTGAACACAGCCGCAACGATCTCGGTAGAGGATCCGCTGAAAAGCGGTATGCCTGGCGTCGACTCGGATTTGTCGATAACCGCCATTTTAGTACCTGAAGCGTGAGATCGGCCTAAAGAGTATGCCCGGTGTGCAAGACATCGTTAAGGCTGACGCCTCGTGTGGAGGGTCTCGACGCACTAAATACCACGCGTACCTTGGTGGTGGTGCTGTCGGGCTTAAACACCGCGTGATGGGGGAGATAAAGTTTTTTCCATCCTGAGGCGGCGTCACCCGAATCATATGGCCCAATTCCTCGTACTCTTGATTTATGGCATCGTAATGCGTTTTTAGGACGGGATCCTTGAGAAGGCGTGCTTCATTCCGCAGGAATTGAGCCAGCGCGATCGGTCTTGAATGACCCAAGTCGACACTATTCGGACTTTTGAACGGTAGCGACACAACATATCGGCCGTCCTTCCCTCTTCGGGAGGTCTCATGGAAATTCCGCTCGCAGAATACGTCATCCTCCTTTTCCGGCTTTGCGGGAAGGTCTTCCACCTCCCAAAACTTGGTGAGGAGTACATCAAGTTTTGCTTCCGGACTGACTCGCGTCTGTGCAGCGAAACCTAATCGAGACACCGGAGGTGTGAGCTGAGCTTTCGCGGGAAAAGCTTGGACCTTCATCGTCGCAGAGGATTTGCGGGGGCCAATGGGGATGGCTTGGACACTTGGGGCCGACTTATGTTCTTCGGTGGCATCCAGGACACGATACCGATCGGTGTGAAATTGGTTCAAATCGTACCAAGTGGAGATGACAGTCTTATTTGGCACTGATTTTTCCCACAGGAGGATTGTGGCCTTCGGCAATTTGCTAGTGCATATGGCGATGAGTAAGACATCCCAATTCTCAGTACTAACACCCGAACGCTCAAGAGCGGTTAGACACCCTTGAAGCGCAGTCTGCAGCTCTCGCAAGGCTTTGCCCGACTCCTGTGCCACCGCGGGAATCTGAAGGAGTTGTCTGGCTTGAGTCATGACAAGTAGACGGCTATTTTAGTACCGTGTGGTGAGATTCTCCCACGCGGCATGGAATCCGTCATTCGTCAGGGGGGACTTAGACACGATGGTTCTCTCTTTCCCTCGCGTCTTGGCGTTCAAGTGATAGAGCTTCTCCACTTGTGACAAGTACGGATTGGCGATATAAATGGAAGCGAACAAATCGCTGAAGGTGGTGCTAGATGCTAGGCTTTCGCCATCAAACGTTTCCACCTCACACGGAGGAATTCTATGGCCCGGAGGCCCCGTCAGAGCGGTTGGCTGACGCATAGTACTTGCCGTCTGTGTCGAGAGCTGTTCGATGCGTTCTTCGAACAAGGTCCCGCATCGCACATACACCGCGTAAGCGGATTCGTGCTTCGCCTTGATGTGGCTAATGTTCGCTAGGCTTTCCTCGTCTGTTTGGGCCGTCAAGGCCTTGTGACAACGGGAGTATTCCGTCTGTACGGTCAACCAAAGAGATTTGAGCTGCTCGAAGTGCATTTTAATGGAAAATAAGGGCACTTCAGAAGTTAGAGCCTCACTCTCACGAGCTTCAAACATAGTTAATGCGTCGCACGCCAGAACGAAATCGGAGAGGGACATTCTGGATTGTTCTCTACGCTGTTGTGATACGGATCGGGTGACGGGAACGTCACAACAGTGCGTCACAATCACGTGCGGGATCTGAGCCTGGATTGAAAGCTTTGAACGGCCTTTATGTTCACTCGAGCCTTTCTCCGGAGTTACAGAGGGAGACGAGAGATTGTTAGACTTCGGCGAAGTATTGGAAGGCTCCGTGGATATACTCAGGGCACGACCTTACCGACGAAGTCCGAGTTTGCCCTTTGTTTTTGGAAAAACAAAAAAAAAAAGAGAAGTGGACTGTATGAGGACGCAAGAATTTTCTCACTGTGCACCGCAGGATTGCGGGAGAATTATCTCGTGCTTGGATCGAAAAATGAGCCCTTTTAGTGAAGGTATATGCGGAACAATATACGAACGCACGAATGCGGATCGAAGTATACACGTAGGCAAAGCGGATTGATTACAAAACAAATTTAGATGGATTTGTAAGTATCGATGGGAGTACGTATAAAACAAAACATGGAAGAAATATATATATAAAGATATATATGGCAAAGAATATAAATTTTTATATAAATCAGGATGGAAATGGATATATATATGAGCACAATAAAGGCTGGAAAAATTATATATGTATGTCTTTATAAATATGGGCGGATATATATACATATGTGCGCAAAAATAATGGCCGGAAAAAATTATATATGTATGTGTTTATAAATATGGGCGGATATATATATGTGCGCAAAATAATGGCCGGAAACAATGATATGTATAATTTATTAATATGGACGGATATTTTAATTTTTTATACCATACACCCATAGGGTGAAATGGTATATTAAAGTCGCCAAAATGTATGTAACAGGCAGAAGGAAGCATCTCCGACCCCACAAAGTATATATATTCTTGATCAGGATCAACAGCCGAGTCGATCTAGCCATGTCCGTCTGTCCGTCCGTCCGTCCGTCCGTCTGTCCGTATGAACACCTAGATCTCGGAGACTGTAAGAGCTAGAGCCACCAAATTTGGTATGTAGACTCGTGTAGTATGTAGAGTGATCAAGTTTATTTCAAATTTTTGCCACGCCCCTTTCCGCCCCCGCAATTTAAAAAAAGCGTTTATCTCAAAAACTATTCCAGCTAGAGACACCATATTTGGTATGTATATTCGCTTAGTAAATGCACACATTTTGTATGTATGAAAATTTTGCCACGCCCTTTTCCGCCCCCGTAATTTGAAAAACTTAATTATCTCCCGTATTTTTTTACCTTATGCAATCAAATTTGGCACACTTAAATTTAATACTAATATCTAGCAAAATACCAAATTTGATCAAAATCGGACAAAAAACAGTCGAGTTATGCATATAAACGTTTTTCCATAAGGCCGGAGTAGGCCGTTGGCTGGTGGGGGCGTTAGGGTGCTCGTATGATTGAGTGAGCGAGATACTAAGATATGCTTGTAAGAAGCATTTGAAAATGCATTTGTTTAATAAAGTTGAAATATTTGCTTTACTGGTGTATGGTATACCTAAGTCGGCGAGACGACTTACTTACTTCATTTTAATATATGGGCACGATAATGGCTGGAAAAATGTATATGTATGTATTTATAAATATGGACGGATATATATATGTGGACAAAATAATGGCCGGAAAAATTATATAAATTTATTCAGAAATGTGGTCGGATATGTATGTATGTGGACAAAATAATGGCCGAAAGAAATTATATATATATTTATTCATAAACATAGACGGGTATATATATATATATGGGCACAATAATGGTCGAAAAACAAATATATACATATATATATTTATTTATCAATATGGACGGATATATATTTAGGCGAAATAAAGGAATCAGAAATAATGTAATTTGAATTTGGCGCACTCGAGCCGCCTATCGATATCACGACTCGACTCACGTGTCACCACTACTCCGAAATAGCTGCCGGCCAATGTTCATATATATTTGTTTTGGTTGATTAATTGTGGGGTTGTCGAATATTTTTAAAATATCGTATCGATATTTTAACTTTTGAAAAAATATCAATATGATATTTAATATATCATTTTAAAATATCGTTATTTTTGATATTTTTTTTCCCCAAAAATAAATTTAAATTTAAATAACAACAATTTATTTTCAAAATACTGACTTTTTCAACATTTTTTTTAAACATATTTAAACAAATGTTTAACTCCAGTATTTGGAGTTCAAAGATTTCAAAAAAACGCGCTCTGTGATATGTGTATCCGTCATATGACTTCGTGAGTCACAGACAACACATTTAATGGCAGAAGCAAGTCGCTCCGAAGGCACTGAACTATCAGGGGTTATAAGGTATCGTAAGGCGAGCTTCGAGAGTCCTGGCATAGCCGCCTTATGCGAACTTCAAAACGTTATTGGGTTACTTTCCCACGAAGATTGGGGCAAGCTGAAATACATCTTTAGCTCCCCATTTCCCGAACCGTCTACTTTCGAAATTTCGTTTTCCAAGCTATCACCTTGGTCATCTGAATTTTCATCTGAAATCTACAAAATTAAAAAAAAAGCGAAAGAATTAGTTATATTTTTGAACAGAATTTAAATATTTTTGTGAGTGAACTAATAACAGTTATTTAAGTTAATACATAATTTTAATCTTTTAATTTTGGCATACCCGTTCTTCTTGAGTAAATGTAAGCAATTCTCTTAAAATATCTTTGGTCGCCTCTTGTGCCCCGATTGGCGAGATATACATTTTTTTGAACCTTGGATCAAGGAATGAAGACTTTACTAACACTTTATTTAATTCAAGAGGCTTGCACCTTTTCTCCAATTGCTTGTGAAGAGAATCTTTGGTAAGAATACCATCAACAGATTCTTCTTTTGAAATCTGCATTTTGTTTAGCAAAAGTGAAATTAACGGGATCACCATGCTGACAGTTACGTATTTTTCACCGCTTATTTTTTCGGTTGCATCTTTGAATGGGTTCAGAAGGCTACAGAAATCCTTGCAAGTATTTAATTCGTCAGTTGATAGCATTTCTGGCAAACTTTTTACTTTTTCCGATCTCTTTATTAAAATTATGGCCACTTTATTCGCAAGACCTAAAAAGGATACCAGCATTTCAAGACATGAATTCCATCGCGTGTCAACACTTTGTTGCAAGGTCTTAATGCAACCTTCTGGAATTCCCTCATCGGACTGAGCTTTTTGCAGCTCGTCTATTAGTGCAGGGCTGTGCTTAAAAAGCATAACAATTTTTTTAACTTTTTCCAAAATATTACAAAATGATGCGATCTCCTTCAGAGAATCGTCGACCACTAAGTGTGCGCAAAGCAAGGAATGTGTTTCCCATTTCCAAGAAAATATCTTGATGCGGCTTTTATGTTGTTCGCATTATCTGTGGCCAGTGTTGTGCACTTATTATTGTGCAGTTATTGTAAGAAGTGATCGGCTTGAGTTTGTTATAGTCACTAAAAAACCTTTTTAACAGCAATCACTGATGTTCTGAAATTTTCTCCGATCAATGTCGTAATCTGGAAAAAATTATCATAATTTCGGCTTGGCGTTTTAAATTTTGGCACACATTTCTTAAGGTGTGTTAGACCTTCTTTCTCCACGCACCGGACAGGCATGTTGTCTTTGCAAATCTTAAAGACAATTGCTTTACAAATTTCATTTCCTTTTTCGCCACTGTCTAAAATTAAGAAAAAGTTTATAAAATTCAGATTAAAATTTTTTTTTTACTTACCTTTTAAAGTTTCAGGATTTCTGAATGATTGCTCAATTGTTTGGCTTTCGCAAGAGTTCGTCGAAACCTATTTATTAAAACGACAAAAAATTCAGAATTACAAATTGCGAAACAATCTAAACCGGGAGAACCAGCATCACAAGCGTGTGTGTATATGGTGAAAACGCGGGCTCTACTATTACACACACGCACAAACAGAAAAGTGACGCCACTTTAAATGTGTACGTACTTACCTTTTTTTGCATACACTTTACAAAAGTGTTATAGTGCTTATTTTTCAGGTGCAACGCCATATTTATCGACTTTCTACTTGTTTCTTTCTCTCTTGTTTTAATGGTTTTAAGCCACAAATTACATTTGGCTGTTCCATTTTTGAATTTTGAGTAATTTGTTTTCACCATTTTAACTTTCTCACTTGTGCGCTTGCTACACTCATTACAAGAGTGACCAACGCAAAAACATCTTAAAATATCTTTAAAAAATATCGAATATTCGATAATTGGGCAACAAAAATATCCCGATATAAATATGTTTGTGTTTCGAAATGAGTGGACTGTATTAATTTTTATTCGGTTATAGTGTAATTAAATGTAGTTAACAATGAACGCGACTGGTCTGTACCAATGTCAAAATGTAAGTGTTTTTTCGTTCGCATGCATTTGATGCTAAGCGGCGTGGTTTGTGCAAATTAAGAATAACGGATGTACCAATGCTGCGTTCACAAACAAATGTAAGCGTAAGGAACAATAGAAAATAAACCGTGGTTCAAGTACATGAATATTGACTTAAACTATTTAATGTCGTTTAATTCCCAAACATACCGCCCGCCCTGAACGATCGTTCAGAATAACGGTAGAACGGCCACCTTTACAATTGGGCGCTTGATTATTCCTCGCGCTGTCTGAACGCTGACGACTCTAACTTTCTCATCTTGTCCAGGATGAACTTCGGTTATGCGGCCCAGCAACCATTGGGGGGTGGCAAATGCGGCTCTTTAATGACTACTAGCGTCCCGGGTTGCAGATTTAGGTTTTCGCGTTGCCATTTATTCCTGGGTTGCAGGGTAGATAAATATTCGTTGTGCCATCTTTTCCAAAATCCTTGGACCATAGCTTGCAACTGTTTATATCGTTGCAACCGATTGAGGTTAACATCTAGCAGATTAGGTTGTGGTATAGATGTATACGATTCGCCCGTCAGAAAGTGTGAAGGCGTGAGGGGATCCAAACTTGTGTCACCAGCTGAACACAATGGTCTAGAATTGAGTATGCCCTCTATTTGGGCTAGAACTGTGGAATATTCTTCAAAGGTTAGTACATGAGCACCAACGACTCGTCGAAGGTGTAACTTGATTGATCTTACGCAAGACTCCCAAAGTCCACCAAAATGCGGTGAAAATGGAGGTATGAAATGCCAGTTTATGCCGTGTTGTGCGACAAAATTCGCTAACTCCTGTGGTTGGTTTTGTAATAGTAGTAACTCTCGTATCTCTTTGAGTTCCTTTTATGCACCTTGAAACGTGGTGCCGTTGTCAGAATACATATCTGTGATTGGTCCTCTACGTGCCCAGAAACGCTCCAAAGCGGCGATGAATGCAGACGACGTAAGATCACTCACCAGCTCAAGATGAATTGCCTTTGTAGATAGGCAAACAAATACTGCAAACCATGCCTTTCCAAATTTTGGTGTGCGGCCTGTAGAAATCTTGATAGCTATAGGCCCAGCATAATCTACTCCTGTATGAAGAAAACATCTTAGGGGTTGGACCCTAGGTACCGGTAGATTAGCCATAATCTGCGAACTGGTAGCTCGTCTTTGCATGAAACAAATCTTGCACCGAAAAACCACTTTACGAACTAAGTTGCGTGCTCCAATAATCCAATACTGTTGTCGAACACTGTTGAAGGTACCATCTATTCCAGCATGAAGACATTTCTTGTGATGATGTCGAACAAGTAAAACAGCTATAGGCGTAGATTTTGGTATTAAGATGGGATGTTTAGCGTTGTAGCTCAATGATGAATGATCGATGCGTCCTCCAACTCGAATAACTCCATCTTCATCCAAGAATGGGGTTAATCGAATAAGCTTTGATTTAAGCGAAAGTAGACATCCGTTGCTAAGAGCTTTATATTCCTTGTCAAAGAATGTACGTTGAACATATTGAACTAGTTGATTATGGGCATGTTGAATTTCTATTGCTGTGATGTGTCTAGAGTTTGAATAATCTTGAAGTATGGCATCTGGAGTACGACGTAAATGATTAACAAATCGATAGCAATAGCAGATAATTCTTAAAATTCGACTCCAATCTGAAATTTTGCTAGCAAGCTTTTGAAACCAATCGTCCTCCTCTAACGAATGTAGTGTGACTTGTGGGATTGTCCGTTTCTCCAGTGTAACGTTGTTGTCCGTTGATTGCCAACATTGTGGGTTGACTGCTGACCATGTTGATTTGGGATTGGACAGCCAACTCGGTCCTGTCCACCACAACTGATGCGCCACAAGTTTTGATGGTAGCATTCCTCTAGAGATGCAATCAGCAGGATTTTGTTCTGACCGTACATGTTGCCAACAGCTGCGTGGATACTCTTCTAAAATTTCAGCTGTTCTATTGCAAACAAATGTGTTGCAGGTGCGCGGTGAGGCAGATAGCCAATGCAGAACTATCTCCGAATCTGTCCAACAAGAACTGCTAGAAATAGAAATTGTTAGCGATTGTTTTATGATTGTCATCAATTTACTCAGCAGATGCGCAGCATTTAGTTCTAGTCGTGGGATCGATATTGGTTTCAGTGGTGCTACTCGTGTTCTGGAGGCAATGAGTGTAACCTGGTAACTGTCTCCGAATTTCACTCGACTGTACACCACAGCTCCATAAGCTTGTGCCGAAGCATCTGCAAACCCATGCAATTCGATATCCATATTTGGTAGTGCAATGTAGCGATAAATCCGACAGGTCTGAAGTAGGCAAAGCTCTTCTCGTACTACGTGCCAGCGCGCACATAGTTTCTCTGGTAAAGGTTCATCCCACGGCAATGAAGTTATCCAACTTTCTTGAAATAGGATTTTGAGCATCACTGTAATGGGTCCATAAATGCCAAGTGGATCATAAAGCTTCGAAATGTCAGATAACAAAGTCCGTTTGCTTGGAACTTGCGCCTCCCTTTGGTTACTGAAATTGGCTGATAAATCATCTTTGCAGGGGTTCCAGTGTAGACGTAGAATTTTTACAATTGTTAATGTTTCGTTCGAAGGGTGATGTTCACAGATTTCTTTTGGGATTTTTTGTAGAAGTGCGTCACAATTTGAACTCCATTTGTGAAGTTTGAAATTCGCTTCGTTCAGTAACGAAATAAGGTCATCTTTAAGTGCGATCAACTCGTTCACTGAATCGCATCCAGTGGGAATATCATCAACATATGCGTCTCTTGCCAACGCGATTGATGCTAAAGGGTACTTCTCTTGATAATCATCGGCGAGTTGCTTTAAAACTCGTACAGCTAGAAATGGCGATGGGCCCAATCCATAAGTAACTGTTAACAAACGATAATGTTGAAATGGTTCGTCTTCTTCCTTGCGCCATATAATTCTTTGATAATTAGTGTGCTTGGATGACACTAAAATCCTGCGAAACATCTTCTCTATATCAGCGCAAAATACATAGCGATGCTGTCGAAAACGTAGACATACTCCCAATAAATCTCGTTGTATAGATGGTCCTATGTGAAGCCGGTCATTTAGCGAGAAACCCTTCTCATCCTTTCCAGATCCGTCAAATACAACGCGACATTTTGTAGTCGAGCTGCCTGGTTTAAGTGCAGCGTGATGAGCTAAATATACACAAGTATCAGGGTTTTCGTCTATTTGCATCTGTGATAGAAGTTCCATGTGTCCTTGTTTTTCGTAGTCGTCTATAAACATTACATATTGCTGCTTAAGTTGAGGATCCTTACGAAATTGTCGTTCCAATGAACTAAATTGTTGCTTAGCCTGAGACAATGTTTGGTAAATGGGTGGGGCTTCATCTTTAAATGGGTAGTTGACGATGTACGTTCCATCTTGTGTGCGGGTATGTGTACTTCGAAAGTGTTGCTCTACTGGATCGGTGGCTTCAATTGTGGCTTTTGATGCTTGAACGTTGTCTATCTCCAAAAAAGTCCGAACCAGTGTGTCGAGGTCTTCATGAGCATGGTAGGAAAATACTGGCATTACGGTGTCACCTGCAGCGCTATATGAACCTGCAATGACCCAACCGAAGTTTGTATTAAAAGCAATAGGATTGTTTTTACCAAAAAGTTTGATCTCTCCTAAGTAGAGATTCCATAGTTGATCCGAACCCAGGATCCCGTCGATAGCATTAGGTATGTGAAATGAGGGATCAGCCAGCTTCAACTGACGAATCTGTCTCCAGTGGGATGAGCTCGTATTGATCGCTTGCGCTGGTATCGATGACGTTAGTACACTCATGATTAGCGTAGTGACTTCAATAGAGTTTGAATTGGTCCGCGAATATAGTTGAATTGTTGAGCGCCCTCTAGTGACCCCAGCACTATTGGCGGCGAGACTTGAAACTGATATCCGGGCATGTGTTCGTGTAACACCAATACGTTGAACAAATGCTTCAGTCGTCAACGTGATTGACGACCCTGTATCGAATAGGATCCTACAAATAGTTTTGTTACCCCATGCATCGATTACAGTAGCCAAAAGAGTAGGTAGAATTGCTTGCTTAGCTTCCGCAGGAATAGTTTCCAAAGTGTGATGAGCAACAGCCGGACCGGAATGCGCCAATCCAGAGTTATGTGACTCTGGGTTACGATTTGCCCGCTGTGTTGACTCTCCTTGTACATTAGAGGCGTCTGATTGCTCTACATGTATCAATGTGTGGTGCCTCAATTTACATAGGCGACAATTAAAGGTTGACTTACAATTCTTGACTTGATGATCTTTACTAAGGCAATTGTAACATAATCTGGTTTTATATGCAAACATGCGACGGGAATTTAAATCAAGTTCTTTAAATTTCATGCAATTGGAAAAAAAATGAGACTCATTGCAGTATGAACAATATGGAGTAACTGCTCTTTGCACAGTGGTATGATGCACGATGGTTTGCCGTCGATTTTGAACACTGGGTGAAATGGTAGGCTGACACGTCTCCAACGCGTCGCAGCGACTTGTAAGAAATTCCAAAAAATCATCAATGGTCACCTTGTCACGATTTGAGTAGCTATGTTCCGCCCAGACTTGACGTGTGTCGACATCTAACTTTATCAGCAAAATATGTATAAGCCATGAGTCACGAGAATCACAACCAAGAGCGCTTAGCCCCCGTACAACTTCATCAGCACCATCCACGAGGCTTCGCAAATTGTTTACAGCAAGTTCACGAACGATTAGCGGTTTCTTGTTGTACCTTTGCTCTAACTTCTCCCATGCTTTGTCATAGTTATCATTGGTAACCGTTATGTGTTTCACAAGTTTCAATGCATCACCTTCCAAGTAAGATTTTAGGTAATGGAATTTTCGGCACTTACTGAGACTTTGTTTTCGATTTATTGAGCCTTTAAATAAATCACTGAACTGCGGCCAATCCTCATAGTTTCCCGAAAACGTTGGAATCTTGATTCTTTCACACTGTAATTCCGATTTGATGCCACTTTCGTTAAGTGTATGAAGTAATTGAGAAGTAAGCTTATCAGTTGAATTTTCTGGTTTCCGTAGCACGCTGGTAGCTTCTGAGAGTACATCATATGCCTTGTAGTAGTTCTCTTCGCACTCTTCAAGCTCCTCAATAGGGTCGACGTAGTTTTCTACCCCTTGAAATTGGCAATAATCCTCGCTAAGATCCATCAAATGATCGAACGTGTTTTTGAGTCTTAGTAAGCGATGGTACAATGCGTCGACTGATTCCCCTGAATCAACTGCCTGATATGCGTTGTTGCACGCACGTGTGAGTTGCGTAATAGTAAACGCACGTTGATTAGAAATGCGATTCATCGTTTGACAGTGATGGTTTCACAACTATTTTAATTACACTCTAATTAGGCTGATCGAACTATTAAATTCAGAAATCCGTTATCTTTAATCCCGATCCGATCCCTATCCGGCTCGAAGGACCAGAAAAGTTGTATGTTTCGAAATGAGTGGACTGTATTAATTTTTATTCGGTTATAGTGTAATTAAATGTAGTTAACAATGAACGCGACTGGTCTGTACCAATGTCAAAATGTAAGTGTTTTTCGTTCGCATGCATTTGATGCTAAGCGGCGTGGTTTGTGCAAATTAAGAATAACGGATGTATCAACGCTGCGTTTACAAACAAATGTAAGCGTAAAGAACAATAGAAAATATACAGTGGTTCAAGTACATGTATAGTGACTTAAACTATTTAATGTCGTTTAATTCCCAAACAATTTGTTTATGCAAAAAATATGGCGGAGATATGTCGTCGGAGATATGTCGTTACCCCGTTTTGCATTCTCTTTATCATATTTTAAACTTACCTAAAAAATACAGTACAGCGTACAAGTTAATAATAATAATTTGCATCTACAATAATTTCAACATACATAAAAAATGTTTCCAATTACAAATCATCAATTTCAGTCAGGACCTCTACCCCTTACACCATCGAGCTGCTTGTAGACCACTCGGCGTTTTACTTATAAGTCACCAAAGCTATAACTTTAAAGCCGATTTATTAGGAAAATATAGAATAGTGCGCCGAAATATTTCACACAGCTTCAAATGACGGGGTATTCTACAACATATCCAAAATTCATCCAAATCGGTGATTCGCATACCTGAAGTTCCCCTTGTTAGTATACTACAAAATTTATTTTAAAAAACATATTAATAAAAAAAAAACATAAACAAAAAATAAAATATCCAATACATAACAATATTATTTAAATATATTCATTATTAGAATTCTTAAGCATTTAAATATATGGACTATAACACAGGCCGACATTTTTGAGGTCATGAAAAAGTGTTTTAAGTTCAATAGGTCTCCTATAGTAATTGGGGGGTGCTGATCACGACCCTATACTTAGTTTTTTTCTATCACGTGAGGTTTTGGAAAAAAATGTGTATACAAATTTTCAAATTACCTGTAAAATATGCAAAGGAAATTTTTATTGTCAATTTTTTTTTTTACCATATATTCCAATCATAGTTGAATGGTTCTTAACAAAAAACGATATTGTGTTAATCTAAATTGAATTTTCTTTAGTTATTAAATGATATCTTTCCTTTTTTTCCTGAAAACTGCGTCTTGTTGTCTTTCTTTTGTGGTATTTTCCCACCAAGTCCCTCTTCAAATTCCAGCAGTAGTCAGCCATCATTCTGGTATCCCATCGACCTTGATATCGTACTTCCATCTCCTTTATATCCTGATGGAACCTCTCTCCCTGTTCCTCGCTGACAGCGCCAAGATTTTCAGGAAAAAATCAATGTGAGAGTCCAGAAAATGCATTTTGACGCTCATATTGCATCCTAGTTTTTTAAAATTCTGGACCAAGTTGGCCACAATTTCTTTATAGTTTGAAGACCTTTTATTGCCAAGAAAACCGTCCATTACTTCAACAAAGGAAATCCAAGCTTCAGTTTCCAGTTTGGTCATGGTATTCCGCCACACTTCGTCTGATTTTAAAGAGCGAATTAGAGGTCCTACAAAAATTCCTTCTTTAAGTTTCGCTTCAGAAAGTCCGGTAAACTTGTCGCACAGATGTCTAAAGCAGTCACCTTGCTTATCTAAAGCTTTAACAAACTGTTTCATTAGTCCCAGCTTTATGTGGAGGGGCGGTAGAAGTACCAATTTTGGATCAACTAATGATACACGCTGCACATTTTTTTCACCCGGTCCAAGTTTTTGTCTGAGTGGCCAATCTTTTTTGATATAATGTAAACGCCGTGCTCGACTGTCCCATTCACACAAAAAACATGGATATTTTGTAAATCCAGAATGCTGACCCAAAAGCATGGATATAACTTTGAGGTCTCCACATAATTGCCAACTATATTCACTGTACTTTATTTTATTTAGCAACAACAAGATTCTCATACGTTTCCTTAAGATGCACGGAGTGAGCAATAGGCACCGAGGCATAAATATTACCATTGTGCAACAAGACACCCTTCAGGCTTCTCTTAGAAGAGTCAATAAATAGTAGTTCTCAGCTCCTAGTTTCATGACTACTTCAGGAATGTTATTGCAATATACCAGTGGTCCATCTTGGGAAAAATATTTTACAAATTCTCTTTCACGATTCCGATACCACGAAAATGTGGTTCCTCTAGCCAACAGATTCTTATTTTTCAGACGTGATCCTAAGATTTGTGCAGCTTCCTTTGATAGGCCCAAGTCTCTCACTAAGTCATTTAGTTCGGCTTGTGTGAACTTTTGAGGTTGCTTAATAGCAGGATCAAATGCGTCTTCGTCGGTTTTTCCTACAACGCTTTCATCTGATGATTGCCGATTACAAAATGGTGGAGGAATGGGAATTCCTGGTCCATGAGGCACAGGTCGGCTAGCAGACGGTCTCGGGATACTGAATATTATGTTTTTTTTTCAAATTGAACCCCTTCACATTACACACGCAAAAGTAGCAATCGTCACCATGGCTTTTCGGTTCTCTCCATATCATAGGAATTCCAAATGGTAAAGAGCTTCGGGTACCTTTTGTCCATTTTCTCAAAAGTTCGACACAATAAACACAGATTTTGTGTGGAGCCCAAGATTTGTCCTGATTACCAAGCTTAACACCAAAGTAACCGAGATAAGCTGTCTCTATCAATTCTGTTATCTTACGTCGATGCTTTGCTACCATCAATTCACCACACACGTAGCAAAATATATTCGCATTATTTTTACACTTTCTTGATGACATTTTCACGTTAAAAGAACACTTTAAAAGAGAGTTGTTATTCTTTCGAAAGCTTCCAAAATGCAACGGTGTTGCCATTGCTGCAACATACTAAAAATACTGCATTGAATTTCAAATACTATGGCAAGTTAAGGGTTGCATTGTGTATGAAATTTGCAACTAAAAGTATGCAATGGGTAGTCGACAATTTTGTTTTTTTTTGAATTGGACAAATTTTTGTAAGTCTCTTGCATCTTTTATCTTGTTCATTAGCAATGGTTGCAACAAGCATACAGGACATTGATACAGGACATTCTAAAATTTGTTTAAAATGGTAAAAATATATACCTCAACTCTATATAGCATACTTTTAGGTGCCAAATTTAGAACACCATATCCACCATAAATTTTGGAACATTTTTCAATTTTGTGCAAAATCTGGACGTGATGGACAAAAACTGAGTATAGGGTCGTGATCGGCATACCCGAATTAGTTAGGAACACCTTTCACCTTACCGTCACCAAAAATCATGTCGGCCTGTGTAATTTGAGTCTGACTCCTCATCGCTAGCATCATATTTTGAACCGTCAATGGTTTCGCTATAATTAAATGAGGGTTTTTCTAAGAGGTTAATAACTGCTGGAGGTAATATTTTTGTTTTGTTGTGTTGCGATCTTTTGTTCAAAAATATGCTCGACAGCAGAGGATCCGATGTATCGATTGCTCTGTTAAAAACATCCATCAAATTATTTTTTCGACTATTATGGCGAGCATGGGAGATCCTATCGCGCTTATAATATTTATTTCGCGCTTCTGACGCATTTTCACCCAGGCATCCTACTGGCAGAATAGATGCTTCCATTATTTGAAATCCATGTACTAAAATTTTATGTACTGTAGGAGACATTGGAAACCATGGATACTTATTAATATATAACGAAAACGTTTCTTCGCAAAAGTCCTTAAAATTTTGTAAATTAATTGGTAATTCACTGGAAATTGCTATCAGAATAGTGTGGAGTCTATCTATTATATCAAACTCAATATTCAAAACTAAGGCCAATAACATTGAATTTGAAAATGCTGTTCTCGCAGTATTACCGTCGGTCGTATTGCCATATCCATTTTGTTTTGGCTGATCTACAAGTAGCCCCTGAACGAAGTCTCTTTTGAATATACTTTTTTTTCTTTGACATTTCTAGTTTGTCCTTGTCGTCTCGTATTTGCCACTTTTTAAAACCCATTCTATATGATAATTTTAACATAAACTCGAAGACCCTTATCCATGCATGGAGTGGACTTATTCCAAATTGCAGACTTCCAGGTTTCGGGTTATACTTTAATGAGAATGGATTGGTAATACTCATAAAATCTTTCGGGCCAGCTCCACAAATTGGGCATAATTGACATGACTTTGTTGAAGTAAGTATATTTAAGATTTTCCCGTCTATTAGAGTCATGTACAATTCATAGCTCACACTAATTTCTATATTTGAAATTGTGTACACAAAATCGGACAACTTCTGGATTTGTGAGTCCGAATTTAATTTCTCTGTGAGAATGTGGTCTTTGGTTTCCTTAGTGAACTCCATTTTCAAAGGTCTGCAAAATCTGATTGACTGAGGTGAACGATTTATCCATAAGATTTCACCGCAATTTCCTGTCAACTTAAGGGGTATGATGGTAGTCACGAATAGTGAATGGTCATTACAAATGGGTTCCTCTTCGAATCGTTGCTTGTATGCACTCTGACCTGTTGATCCGTCGAATCCATAACTACAAATTAACTTGGCGCTATTGATGCTTTTGTACCGCTCAATCACTTCTTCTTGCATATTTAGAATTCGGTTGACAGTGTGATCTAATAAATTTTGCAAAGTAACTTCAGCTTTGGTTTCCGTCACTGATATTTCTTTGGGCCTACATTGCAATTTTGCATTCTGCACGATATCGTAAGAAGGATATATATCACAAAAGTGGTTCTTTCCAATTTCTCTTATACTATTGTACTGCTTTTTAGTAAACGAATTTTCTAGTAAAAATGCTAGAGCCTCCTGTGGTGTAAGAGGAGTTGGATCTGACATGAGAATCTATTCCTTTATAATGCTGGGGTTGCTGTCGTTCATACACTCTTTTAACACATATGAAGTGTCTTTTTCATTGGACTTCTTCGCTGAAAGTGCTGCGGCGTGCACTAAAAGGCTTGTAGAATTATATGCTGCCATGTTGCCAGCCAATTTTCTTTTCAGTCCAGCTTTCTCATAGTCCACATTTGGTCGACCCCTTTTTTTTTAATGTAGGTGGTTTGTAGGGATTCCTATTGACTGAATATGTTATTAATAGCCATTCGGAATGTTTTTTTTTGAAGTTTGCCACACTTCTATGACATTTCGGCCAATTTTTTCGAATGAAGTCATGAATAGTAGCAGCTTTTTTATTTATCGAATCTTTTTGTTGATCGTCTATATTTTTGCTGCCGATATGATCAACAATCCAATCATAAATTGATTCTTTTTTGTTTGTGTTGTTGCGCCACACATCAAGAAACTGTGCATTGTTGAATTCAAAAGTGGCTGCAATATGTGTTATGTGCAAAGAGGGATGCAAGAAGACGCAAATAAGATTATTACCTCGAACAAGTATGTACTTTTATTTATGACTTCACATATTTACTTTTTGGCCGGGAGTGGCCGAATATTAGTTCTACTCCATAATTCACGTGGACTCGGGTCTAATTTTCAAGAAAAACATATACTACAACATTGAACACATACTACACAATTCTAAACTGAAATTTATATTAAGCATACCTGGCTCTGTACTTTCCATAGGTAATTATTTTATTAATGTTTACTTTCACTAAAATAAGTCACCTCAAACTTGAGCAAATTTATAAAGCTTGCAAATGTAAACAAAGATCTGAGCACATGCTTGTCTTTGGGACCCTGGTTCTCATACAGGGCTGCAACAACTAATCTATAGTTCATCGATATATTGTGCTTAGAGTGTCTAGTTTCTAAATAAATAAAAGAGGGCGTCTAACGGCTAGACACGATAGAAGTGAAACCTTCCGTAAAACAAACTGAGAGAGAATGAGACGAAAGCAGCATTAGGAGCGGGATAATTATAGGTTCATTATAATATTGCTATAAAGGTCATATTTTTTATTTTCTTCATTTTATTATTTTCTTCATTTTATTATTATTATTCATCCTCAATGTTTTCAATTTCAACAAATGATACGAGTGGCTTATGATAGCTAAAATATGATACAAATGTTTTGGTTTCGATGTTGTCAACATATCTTTGAAATATCGCGTCAATTGTTGTTTTTGATCGTGTTGTTGATTCAGTGCGATTGTTACACATTTTTAAACTGAATGTTGAATTGAGAAAGTCAATTAAAGGAACCGCTGTGTCCAATGCAAAATTTACGTTAAAATCGCCACTTAAAATCATTGGAACTTTATCGTAATCTTTTCTAAGTATCCGCGATACTTCTGGTGTATACTTTATTAAATTTTCATGAATGAATTCCGTGATGCTATTTATTGATTGATTGGGTGAAATATAAATTGCCACAATTAAAACTGTTTTTCCATTGCTCAATCTGGTTTCGCATGCACATATTTCTCCCACTTTAGAGAGCTGAACAGACAGTGATTCTAGTTGCTGTGCATTCATTCATTATATATTTTGTGATACATTTTTATTTACTTTTTATACCCTTGCAGAGGGTATTGTAAAATTGGTCAGATGTTCGTAACGCACAAAAGGAGGCGTTTACGACCTGAGAAGCTGAGTTGATATAGCCATGTCCATCTGTCCGTCCGTCTGTGCGTATGCGTTTTACTCAGCCGTCTTAAGAGCTATCGGGATGAAATCTTTTTTGGGGTTTTTTATTACCCGGGTAAGATAAAGTATGAAAATCCTTAGGATCGGACCACTATATCATATAGGTCTAGAAGAAAACATTTTGCGGACATGGCTATATCAACTCAGCTTCTCATGCTGATCAAGAATTTATATACTTTATGGGGTCGTAAACGCCTCCTTCTGTGCGTTACGAACATCTGACCAATTTTACAATACCCTCTGCAAGGGTATAAAAAGTAAATAAAAAGTAAATAAATAAAAAGTAAATAAAAATGTATCACAAAAAAATATATAAATAGCCACGTCGACACTTTGTAAATTGTCGTCGAGTTCTGTAGTTAGTGTGCTCGCTTGGCGATCGGGCGGCCGGGGTTCGACTCCCAGCTTGGTCGAAGTTTTTCGTAATGCTTTTTATATATTTGCATCTCATTCTCTCGCAGCGAGCACACTAACTACAGAACTCGACGACAATTTACAAAGTGTCGACGTGGCTCTGTTGTTAGTGTGCTCGCTTGGCGATCGGGCGGCCGGGGTTCGACTCCCAGCTTGGTCGAAGTTTTTCATAATGCTTTTTATTTATAATGCTCTTTATATATTTGCATCTCATTCTCTCGCAGCGAGCACACTAACTACAGAACTCGACGGCAATTTACAAAGTGTTGACGTGGCTCTGTTGTTAGTGTTGCTCGCTTGGCGATTGGGCGGCCGGGGTTCGACTCCCCCAGCTTGGTCGAAGTTTTTCATAATGCTTTTTATTTATAATGCTTTTTATATATTTGCATCTCATTCTCTCGCAGGCTAAATACTATAAGATCTATATGTGTCTCTCTGTTTAGTGTCGCTTTTTCGTTTCATCGAGTCTGAAATCACTCCCAACGATTCTAAAGAAGTTTTCACTTCAATAACAAAAAGCACCATATCGTTCTATGATTTTTTAGACTTTATGTCAAAAAATCGGGCTTTCCGTCCACAGTGCACTGTGTGCAGGTTAAGGTCACGGTGTAGTAGTTGGATTTAGCCGAAATTCCCCAGATCTGCACGCCATACAGCCAGATTGGAGCAATGCAGTGCACGTATACTGCTCTTTTGGCCCTGAGCGACATAGAGCTTTTCCTATTAATCATCCACTTTAATTGCTGCATTCATTGGCCACATTTTTTTGCTGTAGCTTTAAGATGTTGGCCAAAGGTAAGGCGTTTATCGAGAGTGATGCCAAGATATCTAGCTTGCTTGGTCTGTTCGAGAGTTACGCCTTCTAGTTGTATAACCGGTGTGTTGTCTCTGAGCGTTTTTAGTGTGTAGCAGGGATTTATAGTCTTCTGTGCGTTGATTTTTAAGTTCCATCGCTTACACCAAGCTGAGAACGTGTTGAGATACTCCTGCATACCAGAAGCTGCCTCAGAGCTACATTTTGAGCTGTATAGAAGGGCGATATCGTCCGCATAAGTGGCAAGGAGAGCTTTGCTGGGGGAAACCATATGATTTTGGTTAAGACTCGGTATGTCTGCAGTGTACACTGAGTAGAGTAGTGGGCCCAGTACGCTGCCCTGTGGGACTCCAGCTCTCATAAAGTAAGCGTTGGAGAATGTGTTCCTGACCTTAATCATATACTGCCAGCCTTCTAAGTATGATCGAAGGACACTATAGTGTGGTGCTGTGAATAATTTCTTTATTTTGCTCAGCAAACCCATATGCCAAACTCTATCAAAAGCTTGCTGCATATCAATGAAGACTGCGTTACAATACTCCTTGTCATCAAAGGCTTGTAGTATGTGTTTTGCCAATCTATGAACTTGCTCCACAGTGCCGTGTTCCTCGCGAAAGCCAAACTGGTCATCCGGCAAGATATGGCGTTCATTAATGATGTCTTTCAGTCGGTTCGCAATAATCCTTTCCCATACTTTAGAGAGTGAGGGCAGGAGACTTATTGGCCGATACGATTCAGGATCGTTCTCTGGTTTACCAGGCTTATGGATCATTATGATTGCAGCCATTTTCCACTGCTTAGGAAAGTGCTGCACTCTTAGAATAGCATTAAATATTAACTCGAACTTAGCCGGCTCGAGGTCAATCTTGCAAAATAAGATTATTTCAAAAGCAACACACAGACAACCTGCTCACCTTTTTGTGTGTTGCCTTTGAAATAATATTATTTTGCAAGATTGACCTCGAGCCGGCTAAGTTCGATTTAAATTCCAATAGGTCGTAATCTCTAACCAGATAACACTAACGGAAGGCACGCCGTTACTTTGGAATTTTTATTCCAAAAAAAAACCCTTTTTCTATATGGTACAATATACCGTGTATAAAATAACAGGTCGTGAATTCAGTTTGTTAAGGGCGAAGCCTAAGGGTATGCACAAAAAGGTGGTCTTCGGTATTGTAGGCTTCGCCAACCTTTTTCGCTTCATTTAGTTGGCAATGTAATTCCCAATTAGTTTTAGCGTTGAAGACATGGTATGGCTATTGCAATTCTGGAGTTCTTTAGCAAAGTCTGCTGATGATAGAACTTGGTAGTTCTTTAAATAGCTATACAGACAACCTGCTCACCTTTTTGTGTGTTGCCTTTGAAATAATCTTATTTTGCAAGATTGACCTCGAGCCGGCTAAGTTCGATTTAAATTTCAATAGGTCGTAATCTCTAACCAGATTAAATATTAACGGTAAGTAGATAAGAGCTCGTGTTGGCAGCGCTTTTAGAGTGGCATTGCACATCCGGTCTATGCCAGGAGCTTTATTTTTTTTGGAAGGTCCTTGATGACTTCAGCAATCTCTTCCGTTCTTGCAGGCTTGATGGGTAAAGACATTTGCAGTGCTGTCTGCAGGCTTTCACTAGTCTCGCTAACCTGGTCGTCTGTGGTATATTCGTAGTGCGTGAACCGAGCTTCTAAGTGTTGCGCAAACGAATTGGCCTGCTCATCTTCGCTTTTAGCAAGCTCACCGCTGGGACATCGGATAGGAACTTGTCTAAATGGTTGCCTCTTGAGTGATTTTGTGCACTTCCATAGTGAATAATTACCATCCACTGTATAATCCATGGAAGCCAGTTTCTGCTCAAAGAATTTGCTACGCAGATCCCTTATTACGATTCGCAATTGTTTTGCAGCTCGATTCCATAGGATACGGTCCCAAGGGTCTTGGGTTCTAATTGCGCGCCTTCTGAGCCTCCTTTTCTGCACCAGAAGCTCTCTGGCCTCTCTTGTTAGTGCAACATCATATTTATTGCCTCTAACATTAGTCTCAATAGGCGTTGAAGCGGCAGCAGCCCTGTGTATACACTCTGTTATGTAATCTACAGCCATTTCGATATCTTCTCTAGAATTAAGTGTAGTGTTTAGCTGGATGGAGTTTTCCAAATGCTGTCCGAAGGCTAGCAAGTCGGTGTTTTTGGTAATAAGGCGAGGGCTTAGATTGGCATTATAGCAGTCTGTGTGTATACTGGCGATTAGAGCCAGATGGTCCGATTCCAGATCCCAACTCTGGGTTATGTTTACCTGACAGTGCGGTATTCCGTGGTAGACTGCAAAGTCAATACAGGAGGGCGTATGATGCGGCACGTATGGGTACCTGGTTGGTGACCCAGTAGCAAGGATCTTGGCACTAGTTGCAGATATGGCCTCTGCTAGTTCGCGACCCCTGGGTGAGTTGTATGTGTCGCCCCACAACCAATGTCGGGCGTTCCAGTCACCACCAACGAAATATCTTTGGCCACCGGCTCTTAGTATGTTAAGAAAGTGCTGTTCCAGAATTCTAATGTTTGGAGGGCAGTAGATAGCACTGAATTCTATGTCACCCATCTCTGTGGCCACTTTAACTGAGGACACTTGTATGCTACGTGTCTCAATAACTTTTTGTGGGAAATGGCGAAGAGAATTCTTCACCAGAACTGCTGCTCCTCCAACGCTGTTATTGTTCCGCGATGGTTTGTAAGCAGGGTAGAATATATATACCATATATATACCAAATATATTTACTATATCACCCCTTTTCATCCTAATCTCCGACAAAAGAAGAATGTCAACGCTGTTGTTGTGCACGAAGAGTTCTACTTCTTTTGCCTTCCCTGAAATGCCATTAGCATTCCAGATAAGAACCTTAAGCGGGATCATTGTAGGGCTGAAGCGTTGTTTTGGAACTGAGGATTAGGTCCGTCCTCCGTCCGTTGCTTAATTATGTTAGCTAATTCCAGTACCATATTTTCCAGCTTTTGAATGCGTTGGTTGTTTTGACTGTAGAGCTGCTGTTGTTGTTGCTGCTGCTGCTGTAGCCATGAAAGAAACTGCTGTTGCTGCTGTTGTTGGAGCTGTTGTTGCCATTGCATAAACTGATTCTGCTGTTGTTGAAGTAGAGCCTGAACTTGGGAAAAGCTCTGATGTTGGTTATGCTGGTCATGTTGCTGATGTTTGTTGTATCCCAGGGAGTGTAGACATTGCTGTGCAGGTCCATCTTTGCTTGTGCTTGCATTTAAATTGCGTTTTGTTATGTCAGCATAAGACACACCTGTGTTGTTACGCTGGGTTTGATGTAGTTGCTGCTGTTGCTGTATGGTTGATCTTGTTGTTCTGCTGTTCGATTGTAAAGTGGGAAACTGTTGTTGTTCGATGTTATTAAGCCTGAATGGAGGGGCAGAAATCATCTGGGTACCTAACGAAGCTTGACCCAGCCTGTTTGGGTTATTCTTCTTATTTTTTGTGGATCCGGTTGATCTGCGAAGAAATTTCTGGTACCTCTGGCAACCTTTGTAGCTTGCCATGTGGACTCCAGAGCAGTGGTAGCAGGTTGGTTGTGCATCAGGGGGCAGCACACACTGTGAGGTGAAATGATCTTCACCACATCTTGCACAATTGGGATGTCGGTGGCAGTACTTAGCTGTGTGACAGTAGTCTTGGCAGCGCCGGCATTGGGCGATTTCAGTGGCTTTCGCATCCTTTCAATCCTAACTTTTTGACCGAAAAGGTATTTAACTTGATAAATGTCATTTATTTTGGCACTCGGCTTTATGTTGATACAAAATAAATTAAGTTTTTCGTCTTTATTGATTCTAGAACTTGGGCAATGTATGTGGAGAACCTCAAAACCTAGTCTTTTAAGATCAGCAGTAATGTTATGATTCAGTGTGCTATGGTTTAAATTTTTTACAACAATTCTATGTGGCTTTTCAGTTACGATTTGATAAGTGTGAAATTCAAGTCCAATATTGTACATATGGCTGACAATGGCTCTGTAAGATTCGCTGTCTTTGGGAAAAATTCGGATCGTTTCCCCTTGGTTGCATTGAACAATGACTTTGTTCACATCTGCTACTTCCTTAATTACTTCAAATAGGTCATTTATATTGCTGGCTGTAACGACAATTTGCGGTGGTTTTGGAAGGCCCTTAAGCGGATGTCTAGGGTTTGCTGTCTCATTTTGCGACTTCTGGCCACTATTAGTTCCTTCGTCGATGGGGCTATTTTCATCGTCGTCTTCTGTATTCATCGGGCTGTCTTCCTCAGCGCTGTCAATATCTGTGTCAAGAATGGCATATCTGTTAGCGAAGTTTGCTTCTTGACTTGTAGTAGCGGTATAGACCATAAGCCGTCCACTCGCCCTCTTCGATTTGGAAATGGGTGAAAGAGTTTTATCATTTTTGCTCTTAGCCCCTCTCTGTTTTTGGGCATCGAGCAATTTTCCCGCAGCTTAGCTAAGAGTTTCAGCTTTATTACCATTGCACTATGGGCGATTAGTTGATTTTGGCGGCATAAAGTCCACACATAGAGCTAGGCGCTTAATTTTTTTTAAGTGTTACTAATATTCTAGCTTGATTTCGGATTTTTTTTTTAGTCAATTTGACCACGCCTTTATTTTCCGCCCCTTTATAACCCCGGCACCTGTACAAAAATTTCAATTTTTATTATAAAGCAAAGCATAAAAATAGGAAAAATAATATTTTACCATGTTTTAACAATATTCCAATTTCGCTACTTGCATATCTAAATTTTCTTTTTCGCATAAGATTTTTGTGGAGCTCTCTTTCGCGTATTCAATTTTTAAAGGCCTGCAAAACCTTATTGACTGTGGGCTTCTATTTAACCATATTACGCAATTTAAAGAATCAATTAGACGTATTGGTATGACAGTGGATACGAACAGCGATTGATCTAAGAAATCAGGTTCATCTGAATCAAATTTTTGTTTATATGAACTTTGACCCGTCGATCCATCAAACCCATAGCTAATAATAAGGGTGCAGTCCGTTACATTTTCCATTTTCTCTAAAACATCATTTTGTAAGGTCAATATTCGTTCAGCTGTGTGGTTTAGCAAATCCTGCAGAGAAACCTTTGCCACAGTTTCGGAAATACTAATTCCTGAC
This sequence comes from Drosophila willistoni, assembly GCF_018902025.1. Classification (NCBI taxonomy): domain Eukaryota; kingdom Metazoa; phylum Arthropoda; class Insecta; order Diptera; family Drosophilidae; genus Drosophila; species Drosophila willistoni. The sequence continues at coordinate 151,550 of NW_025814235.1, forward strand.
CGTCTGCATTGCAATTTTGTAGATCTTATTAAGTCGTACCCGGGACATATTGTAACGATCCTTTTCCGTCCTTCGGGATATTTACAATATCTCTTGGGCTAGGTTCGGCACAACAAATTTATTTTGTGCCCCGGTGAAATTAAAACACGTTTGATTTCAGTTGCTAAAGCTTAATTGTATGTTTATTCAAATCGTTAGTGGACTCGGTTGGATATGACGGTTTCTCGATGGTAGTTCTGGGCTTTGACAGCGTTGGTGAGTCACTTCGAGTCCCTCGTCGTCCTTTCTTGTCTTCTTCTTGCTTCTGTAGCCGTTGCTGGTTACTGTCTCGATCTGTATAGTGTGCTTGATTTGCGCTACACACCTCAGCACCCTTTTCGCTAAGTTCGTTGAGAATGCTTTTGCTTTAAAGCTTTGGGACGAATCCCGTAGCCGTTATCACGAAGCAGGATGTTCCTCAGAAATTGGTACTCGTCAGGATATATAGATCCTGGAATTTCGGCAGTAAGATATATCCTCGTGCCTACCACTGACTTTGGATACTCCTGGAGATTGCTTGGCTTCTCTCCAATTTACTCTAGCTTGGGTACGGTGTTTGAAGAGGAGTTCAGCACCGCAAAAACTGAAAGCCCAACTTCATCACTTGAATTCAAAATATGAACTGATTTTATTAAAAAACGTCTTGTGTACATCAAAGAATTCTTAGACTCTAAGAGGCGACAATTGTTCTTAAAAATGCTTACTCTAATGTTTATATTAATGCTTGTTTATATCATGCACAGCGTTGGCGACTTGATATTGCGCCGTTATTAAAATCTTGAGTGCTTTCCCACAGAGTGTGGATGCATGTTTTGTTTATTTCTTTGTTCAATCTGATTTGGTGAAGCCGTTTCAGATGAACGCGATGTTTATTCTTAAACATTCTGCGAAGGGCCGCCAAATGCGACGTTTAGGAATTGCCGTCTAATCTTAAATTGTCTTATACAAATTATTATTAATATTAAAATTAGTAAGATAACTAATATTAAGGAAACATGACCGGTTACATGATGGAAGTTTAAACCTTGTAATTCAATATGATGTTCCTTTAATGCTTGTAGCTGGTTTCCTACTTTCTCCAATTCTGCTGAATGGTTCACTATATTTGCTTCTACTGGATTCCAAATTATATTTGCCATGTTACTAATATCGCCCACGTGCGCCGTTTTAATGGCTATATACGACTCTGACTGTATGCTATGATGAGCCACTATAACTTTATCTTCTGTCCTAGCTGTGCAGCCTGATCTGAGGCTCAAAATTCCTTGCTCTGGTATAGCCATTATCTCTTGCTGTTCATTACCGCATTGGACTCTAGCGTTAGTTCTAGGTGGAACCTTAAATAACCAACTCCTGCTACTATCTAATTCTACCCAGTAAGACTTTGTTTCCATAATCGTTGTGTATATGCAGTTAGATTTGGTATTTTGTTTAAGAGCTGTCAGTTCACAGACATTATCATTGGCACTACTCCATGGCCAACTTCCTTCACATGTTCTCCTATGCGACTGACATTTTTGCAATGCTGATTCGGACATTAAATGATACGAATCTATTTCAAAATTATAAATTAAGTACTGGCTGTCTATACGGACCATTACCATTTGGTTATTGTTTAATCGTACAGGCAGTGGAATAACTTTATAGAGAAAAGACGGATGTCTACCAAAAAGTGGTATTTTTGCATTTATAATAAAAATACCTTTTGCCGTCAACAGAGTGTATACATCTTTTAATTCAGTACCTGTTCTTTTACCTGGTAATACTAATGTTTCGGACAACTTGTCCTTAATTTTTGTTATTTCCAACTTCAACTGGCTTGGTTTTAAAATGTTAGGGTTCAACCTACCATGGTTAATGTCTATTAAAAGATTTATAACACCTGTTTGAATTTTTTCACATTCATCGATCACGGAACTCAGTTGCCTTACAATCATGAAGAATTGCATGGATTCTCTATATACGTAATAGCTTTCTTTTAGTACTTCTGTCATATTTTCAATCCGGTTGTTCATGTTGCGAAAGTTAACATTTATTTCGTCTATAGTTGTCTTAAGAATGTTTGCCGTGGAGTCCACTATCGATGTCTGCCTTTCTTCTAGGTGTTTCAAATTTTGCTGATTTGTCAGTAAATTTCTCATGTTTTCTTCCATCTGTACTCTGTCATCTGCATCCATGATGCCGAATAATATGTGGTACAATGAACCCATGAATTCAAACGGTGCCCGCTTGCTTCTTGGCTTATTCTGACTCATAAACAATCTATTATTTTCTTCGATTTCCGTTATTCGTTTTACCATGTTGTCTAATACGAAATGACACTGGTCTTCAAAATTATATAACTTTTGACATAAATCCCTCATTTTAGGAATCAACCTGTCACCTTTATTAAGCATTTCAAAATACGCCGACATGTCATAGTATATTACCAGATCCCATGAGGACGCTACTACTTCCACCTCACCCATTGGATCTAAGTACAACGCGGCTGTTGCGTTTAGTTCTTTTACCGTAATTTTTGGTCGATTATCTTTAATGCTTGCTGCATTCGAAAGTTGACAAAGCAGCATTAACATTGCTAACATCATTACGGTTCCTGCTTTGGACAGATGACCGAATCTGTTACTTTTCCGATATCGATTCTCCTCAATTTCTTCGGATGATTTTACCCCAATAAGTGGACAGATTTTATTTATAGGCCTTGTAATTGACCCATCTTGCAATTTGATTTTGACCACTCTTACTTTATCGTCCCTGCCTTTATGAATTTCCTCAATCTTGCCCAGAGGCCACCTGGCTGGGTGACAATTTTCATCTTTGATCAGCACGACCTGTCCATTCTCTAAATTCTCGGTGGTTCGTCGCCACTTATTTCTTTGCTGGAGAGTATATAGATATTCGTCTTTCCACTTCGCCCAGAAATCTTTTTTCATTTTTTGAATTAATTTCCATCTGTCTAAATTTCCAATTTTTTCTTCCGACATGGGCTCGGCTGCTTCTAATGTCGGTCTTCCAATTAAGAAATGACCGGGAGTTAACACCTCGTTGTTGTCCATATCTTCACCCGTCGTATATAACGGACGTGAATTTAGCACGGCTTGTATTTGGCACAACAATGTTGCCAGTTCCTCATATGTCAGATTACTGTCTCCTATGACTCTTTTCAGATGATACTTAACGGATTTGACCCCAGCTTCCCATATACCTCCGAAGTGAGGTCCTGCCGGGGGGCTAAAATGCCAGCTAATCTGTTCTCGCTCTAGAACAGGGGCAACCTGGACGTTATCTTGAACTGCTTTTTTGAATTCTTCATCCAGCTTCCTAGCCGCTCCCACAAAATTTGTACCGTTGTCAGAATATATGTTCGCGCATTTACCCCGTCTTGCCACAAATCTTCGAAATGCTGCTAGGAAGGCATCAGTTGTCAAGTCACTAACAACTTCCAAATGAATTGCCTTAGTTGACAAACACACAAATACTGCTATGTACCCTTTAACCTAGTCGGTGGCTCAGTGGAGACCTACTAAATCTACAATTCTGTTGTTCTCGAGTTCGAACCCCGACGTAGGTCGAGTTTCCCCCTGATGAAGCAATACTAAAAAGTAGTTCCGTCGGGGATAAAGGAAACGATTGTGGATAACGAATAATTTTTTTTTTTTTTTTTTTTGCTATATACCCTTTGAATGTTTTTTGTCCCCGATTTTTTGAGCATCTTATATGATATGGGCCGGCAAAATCAATCCCAGTGTTATGAAATGGGAATGAGACCGTTACCCTACTTTTGGGTAGATTACCCATAATTTGCTCCGCAGTTACTTGGCGATATCTGGCACAAGTGACGCATTCCCTTAAGTATTTTTTAAGAGCGTTTCTTAAACCGAAAATCCAAAATTTCCTTTGAATTTGGCTTCTCATAAGGTTAATTCCTCCGTGTAAGGTTTCCCTATGAGCATCTTTAATCATTATTAGATTATTATCTAAACATTATTAGATTTGATTTATCTAAAATAATTGGATGTTTCGTATCAAAAGGTATGTTGGCATTTTGCAATCTTCCCCCCACGCGCAATATTCCATCGTTATCCAAAAATGGATTTAAGCTCAAAATTTTGCTTTTCATGTCAATTTGCTTGTTCTGCGTAAGACATGAAATCTCTCTGCTAAATTGACATGCTTGTTGGTGTTTAATTATAAAATTTTTAGCATTCTTAAGCTCATTGACGGTTAGATATGATGGGTACGCATTATCTTTTCTTTTAGTGCCAATAAATCTAAATACATATGCCGTAATTCTGACCAGTTTATTTATACAGGAATACTTTTCAATTAGCTCCTGCATAATACTACTTTCTGTATTTAATAGTACGGAATTTACCATCACCTTGTCATCATCTGTTTTTTGTTTAGGCCATTTGTCTTTTGCCTCAACGAGCCACTTTGGCCCATTCCACCACAAATCGCAATCTTTTAACTTATTTGGATAAATACCCCTTGAAGCTATGTCTGCAGGGTTATCTTCAGATCTTACATGGTTCCATGTTATTTCTTTGATTTTTAGGATATCCTCTATGCGCCGCCTTACGAACTTTTCCTTACTAGCACCGTTTTTGATCCAGCATAGTGTGATAGTAGAGTCGCTCCACGCATATATTTCAGCTGGAGCAGCAATAGCCTGCTGGACTCTTTGTAGCAATTGCGATAGCAAGTGTGCTGCACATAATTCCAATTTAGGAATAGTTTTCCTATTTTTGATAGGGTTAACTTTGTTTTTACTGGCTATTAAGGTAACTGCCCCACCAATTTTGGCATATACTACCGCTGCATACGCCTTTTCTGACGCGTCAGCAAAACCATGAATCTGTAACAACATATCAGACTGTGTCTTGATCCATCGGGGTAATCTGACTTCTTCCAGATACACTAAATTGTCCCTGAAAAATTTCCATTCTGTTGCGTCGATATCGGACAACTCTTGATCCCAATTTTTCTCAGCTAGCCACAACTTTTGCAAGAATAACTTGCCTATTACTGTTACTGGTGCTAGCCAACCTAGTGGATCATAAATCTTGGCAAGTGTGGATAGCACACCTCTTTTATTCACCTTTCTGTTCTCGTCACAGTGTAGCTTAAACTTAAATTCGTCTTTAATTGGTTCCCACTGCAACCCCAAGGTTTTAATTGCCTCGTTCTCATCAATTTTTAATACTTTATTATCGCCTGTATCAATAACCTCTTCAACAATGTCGGACTTATTCGAAATCCATTTTCTCAAATTCATTCCTGCTTTTTCCAGCTCTCTGGAAACCTGTTGAACTTTGTGTTTTGATTCTTCTACGGTATTACCTCCAGTCATTAAATCATCCATGTAGAATTCATCTCGGATAATTTCACTAATTACTTTATCTTGACATCTGTTTGCTATCTCTGCAAGTACCCTTGTAGCTAAATAAGGTGCTGATGCCGTACCGTACGTTACTGTTGTCAATTTATATATTCTTAATTTTTTCTGCGGTGACATTCGCCACAAAATATGCAAATATTTTTGATCGTTTAGATCAATGTTTATCTGCCGATACATTTTTTCAATATCTGCAGATGCTACGTACTGCCATTTTCGCCATTTTAGTATTATGTCAAATATGTCTCTTTGAAGTCGCGGCCCGATCCACATCACGTCATTGAGACTTCTGTTATTCGTAGTTTTCGCGGAAGCGTCAAATACAACTCTTAGTTTAGTTGTCAAACTTGCTTCTTTTACTACTGCTTGATGTGGCAGGTAGTACGTTCCTTCATCCTTACTTTCGACCATATGGCCTAAGTCCAAATATTCTTTAATAAATTTTTTGTACTCTTCCTTAAGTTTTGGATTTTTCTGAAATTTTTTCTCCAGGCTAAGAAACCGCGCAGTTGCTTGCGCCTTTGATTCACCTAACTCCTTTTCTTTCTTAAACGGGATCGTTACCACATACCTTCCAGAATCATTAATCTTTGTTGTCTTGCTAAAATTTTCTTCACATTCATTAGCTTCTATATCGTCTTTTTCATCTGCCTCCATTTCCCAAAAACGCTCCATATCTGTGATGTCTATTGTTGTAGCTACTATGGACTCATCTCCTTTTGACTTCGTACATCCCGACACGATCCAGCCAAATTGAGTATTTTGCCCTAGCAGGCCATTAATCTTGGCCACTCCACTTTTTAAGATGTGGGTATATACGTCTACCCCTATTATCAAATCTACCCTCCCAGGTTTATTAAAGTTGGGGTCAGCTAGCACGTAAGTTTGCCATTTTGACATATCCACGTTTGCTATTTTTAATGGAAGAGCTTTCATTAATTGCGGCAATACAATTGCCTCAACCTTAAGGAGTTCTCTTTGAGAATCAGGCGTCTTCATTTCAATATTTACCTTATATTTTGAAGTTCTAGGTTTTGTTGAAGATACTCCACTTATTTCGGTTTGTTTTTTGATCTTGGGTAGTTTTAACATTTGAGCGGCTTCTTCAGATAAAATAGTGCTTAGAGATCCATTATCAATCAAGGCTCTTAACGTTTCATATTCTCAATTTATTTTCTTAACTTGAATTAGGGCTGTGGCCAACAATTTTTGTTGTGCCGTAACACAAGTATTTACCTTTGCCTGTTTTTCTCCAAAATGAAGAAGGGTATGGTGTCCCTTGCTGCACAATGAGCAGACAATTTCATTAGTGCATCTCTTGTTGCTTGAATGCTTCAAGCATCGTGTACACAATTTCACTTTTTTGGCTATTTCCACCCTTTCTTTAGGTGTTAGCGCTTTAAACTTATAGCATATAAGTGCGCTATGCCAAGGACCTTTGCAGATCGGACAACTATCTTTAAAACCCGCAGCCGACATTTTTTGTAACGGTTTTTTATCTTCCTTCCTCATGGCACTTAGCGAGCAATATCTTTGCTCTAAGTATTCCATGACATCAGACAGCAACTGTATTTGCCTGGTTTTTCTGATCTGACTCTCATATAATTGTAGAGTCTCTCTGTCAAATTTCCGAAGTATGTGTTGAGCGAGTATTACGTCAACTTCATCGGACAAATTTGCTTTAATTTTAATTAAGTGTATTGACTCATTAATTATGTCAATCACTCCTTTTACACTCTTTGCGGATTCATTGTTGATCATCGGTAAATCAACGATCCGATTTAACTGTTCGGAAAATACCCTCCGATTATTTTCATACCGCTTGGTTAACAGTTCCCAAGCGGCACTATAGTTGTCAGCTGAACCTGACAACAGATGAGCTACCATGCTCCTTGCTTCCCCTTTTAACGCGGATTTTAAATAATTAAACTTGAGGGCAAGACTTAAATCTTCTCTTTTTTCAATTAATTCTGTAAAACAGACCTGTAAACAGGTCCCATTCTCTAGCCTCTCCAGCAAATGTGGGTACCTGAATCTTTGGCAACACCGGTAGTTCGCCTCTCACGGTAACATTCTCACTCTTACAGTTTTCCCTATTGTTGATTTTCATTTCTAGCATTGACAATGAATTTCGGACATCAAATTGTAAATCATCCGTAATATTCTTAAATTTTGCATCATTTGTTAATACCTGACATGCCTGTACTTTCTCCCATAAATAGTTAATTTTATTAATATATAATATCCATGTCCCATTGCCTGTTGACTTCAACTCTACTACCTCCAAATATTCCTGGAGCTGTCGGACTCTATCCATAAACATCTCCTGGTTAACCTTAGGGTTTTCATTACTGGAGGTCGCATTCCCGCGCGACTCTCCTATGCTATCATCAACTATCTCTGACATGTTTGCCTCCGCTTCAACGCACACTGACTTACTAGTGTGTGGTTTTTCTGCCTCTCCTATGGCTATAATTTTGGCAACTATCGTTAATGCTTCTTCATGTATTTTATTTCTGAAATAATCATGATCGAAATTTGGAGCAGTTTGGATCAATTTTTTGTTATTAGGTATCCATTGATTCCTTATCTCTTTTACTTCCTCTACAACTTTGCTAGTTATGTTTGTAGGGTCTAGTGCTTCTAACTGCCTTAACCTGGTATGTAACTCTGCCTGCTTCTCCAACACTTTTGCAGCCTTATTAGTGAACATTTTTATCTTATAGGATATCGATATAATTATATAATGAAATTAATAAAATATGTAAATATGCAAATACTTATAACTATTTTAATTAATTTCTTATCTGATGATCCTGTTCGCTGCTGCTTGTCCGCCAATGGATAAAGTTCGCCGTTTTTTTTTTCGTCGCTCAGCTGCAGTTGTCCAGGGCCTATGGGCTCAGGTGGTACCGGTGCCGGACATCGCACCAGAATTTCTTATACTGCCACTGCACGTTCTTCAGTTTCTTCTTTGCAGCTATGTATCTTGTTGCTCTGCTGCTGTTGTCCAGGGCCTATGGGCTCAGGCGGTACCGGTGCCGGTCATCACACCAGACTTCCTTCTATTGGCAATGTATGTTCTTCAGCGGCCTCTCCTTTGCAACTTTCTTGTTGCTCTGCTGCTGTTGGTAGTTGCCGACTTGCAACTACATATAGTTCACTTTTTTCGATATTAGGGCTTCGAATACGCCACACACCAACTTTATATTTTTATATTTTTTTTTCACTTTATATATATTTGGGCTTCGAATTAGCCACACACCAACTTTATATATTTGTATTTTTTTTTTCACTTTATATATATCTGGGCTTCGAATTAGCCACACACCAACTTTATTTCGTTTTTTTTTTTTACCGCCGCCGAAATTATTGCAGTTGCTCGACTAGCCAAACTGCCTTTTTATTCATTAAGCAATATTTTGCTTTTATATTATACTCTGTCTCTTACCACTGGTGGGGGAAAACAAGAGTTTTTTTATTTTGCTACCTTTATCTGATCTTATCATAAGAATTCAGACCTTAAGGAGCTGATTCATTCTCTGAGTCTCTTACCACTGGTGGGGGAAAACTACAGAGTTCCTTTTTATCGAAGGACCAAAATGAAGAGGAGTTCAGCACCGCAAAAACTGAAAGCCCAACTTCATCACTTGAATTCAAAATATGAACTGATTTTATTAAAAAAACGTCTTGTGTACATCAAAGAATTCTTAGACTCTAAGAGGCGACAATTGTTCTTAAAAATGCTTACTCTAATGTTTATATTAATGCTTGTTTATATCATGCACAGCGTTGGCGACTTGATATTGCGCCGTTATTAAAATCTTGAGTGCTTTCCCACAGAGTGTGGATGCATGTTTTGTTTATTTCTTTGTTCAATCTGATTTGGTGAAGCCGTTTCAGATGAACGCAATGTTTATTCTTAAACAGTGTTTGTTATCCTTACTTAAGGACTTGTTACTATCAAATGAAACTGTACAGGTTACTCGTAAGGCCTGTATAGTTCTTAGTTTTTCTGTTGCTCCTTGTGTTTCCTTGATAAGTTTCTTAAGGTTACTCGTAAGGCCTTAATTACTTGTTACTTGATCACGACTTGATGACTTGATGCTTTGCTTGATGGGCGTTGCCTTTATATAGGCAGTTCCCACGGCCTCAGGAATATCTTGGTGTAGTACCGCTACACAGCTGGTACATTTCCATCGGCCCTCTGCTTTCACCCACGCATCCACTTGTTGCTATGCGTGGTGAAAGTCCCGTAAATCCTTTGCGCATATGTCCACTTTCTTTGTGGCTGAGCGCCCATTTATTCCCTTGTCCTTGTCTAGCTCCCTTGTATCTACGTGCTTCCATCACTTTCACGCATTGGCGTCGCCTTTCTATTGGCCGCCCTTCGTATCCCGTTGACTCTCTCTGCTTTCTCTGCCAGCGCTGCCGTCGCCCGTCTCTCCCTTTGATCCACTCGTCATACCCAATTTCACCCATATTTGCTCAATATTATTATTTACATACATATATACTAATTGTATTAACTAAATTATCGTTTAAACATATTTAGCCTGATTAATTTAATATATTACATTATTTAATTCCCCATGCAAATACACTTTCATACGCATCTCGCATCCATTAGATAGCGGGCTTCCCCCATGGCTCATCCCTCCCCCTTCGGCTTGCATATTCCCCTCACACATCCACAAACCATTATTGCTTCTCGCATCTATGCTTTCCCCCCTACTCTCCGATTCACAAGCATAGCCCTCACTTGGTTTCGTTTCGGTACCAAGCGTCCCCCGCACCCGTCTTTCGGGCTTGCTTGGCCATCACTTTTGTTTTCACTCGCTCACGAAATTCTTTTGGTGCTCGCATTCTAACTGCTTTCGCTCTCCTGAGCGTGACGTAGACATAGCGCGACCCATTGGCCACCGGTATTCTCCCTTGCCGTCACTCACGCATAGTGTACGTGTGACGTGCGTGTTTGTACGCTAATGCATGCATTTATATTTGCCTCTCCATGGTCTTAATTTATCTAATGAGGCCAATTCCCCCTTTTTGCATGCAATTATGCCCTCAAGCCCGGTTTCATTTACTCCTATACAGCCACTAATATTCATTATGCCTCCCACGCATCTTCACGCTTGTACGAAATCGCCAGCGGTTGCGTGTGGTTCGATCTGTCATGTTCGATTGCAAATCATGGGTTCGACTTGGTTCGATCGGCCATGTTCGACCGGCCTCTTTCATTGGCTCTTATACGACCGAACTTATCGTATTATGTTTCCCACGCATCTTCCCGCTTGTACGAAATTGCCAGCGGTTGCGTGGGGTTCGATCGGCCATGTTCGGCCGGCCTTGTTTCATTTGTTCATTTACAGCCGATTTCACTCTTATACCGCCAATTCTATTCTTATACAACCAATTCTGTGCTTGGTCTTATATCGTGTATTTAGTTTGTGTCTTGGCTGCGTTTGTATCTGGCTGTTTGTTGTATCTTGTTTGTTGTGGCTTTGTAGCTTGTTTGTTGTAGCTTGTTTGTTGTGTGGGACATTATTCTTGTCTATATAATGTTCCTCACACTCCCCCCCTTCTTCGAGAGGTATTTGCCCTCCCCTGTCCCTTGTACCTTGTGTTTGTTTTCTGTATGTATATTTTTAATTTTCGTGTTCGTGCATTTTTTATGTTTTGCCTTTGTAGTTTTTGCATGTGTTTTGCTTGTTTTGTGTTTTTTTTTCTTTGGGACTCAGCTCGCATCTTTTATTGGCCATTTGGCATCTTCTAATGTTGGCGATTACTGAGTATCTTTTCGTTAAATGTTGGCGGATTAGGGCATCTTTTCATTGTTTTTTTTTTCCTTTTGGCCCGTTCCGCATCTTTTTAACTTACATCTAATTATCCTACTTATTATCTCCTCCTTTCCAGATATACCCGAATTACCCCCTGAGCTATCCTAATCCTATATCTAGTTTGTCCCGCCCACACTATCCTTACTATTCTTGGCCCTTCGTGTTGAGCCATTTGCCCCACGACATCCGCCACCATCTCCGGTCATTCGTACTCCTCCACCGCCTCATACCTTTCATGCCCGTATGGCACTGGGCATGATATTTGCCTGGCCAATATGGGCCGAGCACTGTCGTTGTGCCCTATGGGTGCAGACATTTGTCTATTCAATGCCGGTCTTGGCCACACCCATGGGCACTCTTGGTATTCGAGCAGTTGTTGTTGTTGCTGTTGCTGCTGCTGTTGTTGCTGTTGCTGCTGCTGTTGTTGCTGTTGCTGTTGATATTGTTGCTGCTGCTGTTGTTGCTGTTCCTGCTGCTGTTGTTGCTGTTGATATTGTTGCTGCTGCTGTTGTTGTTGTTGCTGCTGCTGTTGTTGCTGTTGCTGTTGATATTGTTGCTGTTGCTGTTGATATTGTTGCTGTTGCTGTTGTTGCTGTTGCTTTGTCGCCTCCGCCAGCCTTTCCCTGGCCCTTGCCAGCTGTTCCTCTTCCTGCTGGTGTCATTCCCATGCCAGCAGACCCCTCTCAGCCTCCTGCTGCTGCAGGATCTGCTGACGCCACCAACTCATCCATTGCTGGTTCTCCAACATAGCTCTTTCTGCCTCCCAATCCGTCCCCTCCTGCTCGAGTGGAGGTGGGCTGGCTACTCCATCAGCCGCACCTTCAACAGCCACGGCCATCTCCGCCGTTTCGCTGGCCTCTGACATTGAGTCCACCATACGAAACGGCGTGGCCGCGCTGGCTCCCACAATCTTGCCGGAGGCTCATGGATCTCATTTTGATCCCATGGCGCATACTCCTCTGGGCTACTTCGGCCGATGGTCCGATTCCAGATCCCAACTCTGGGTTATGTTTACCTGACAGTGCGGTATTCCGTGGTAGACTGCAAAGTCAATACAGGAGGGCGTGTGATGCGGCACGTATGGGTACCTGGTTGGTGAACCAGTAGCAAGGATCTTGGCACTAGTTGCAGATATGGCCTCTGCTAGTTCGCGACCCCTGGGTGAGTTGTATGTGTCGCCCCACAACCAATGTCGGGCGTTCCAGTCACCACCAACGAAATATCTTTGGCCACCGGCTCTTAGTATGTTAAGAAAGTGCTGTTCCAGAATTCTAATGTTTGTAGGGCAGTAGATAGCACTGAATTCTATGTCACCCATCTCTGTGGCCACTTTAACTGAGGACACTTGTATGCTACGTGTCTCAATAACTTTTTGTGGGAAATGGCGAAGAGAATTCTTCACCAGAACTGCTGCTCCTCCAACGCTGTTATTGTTCCGCGATGGTTTGTAAGCAGGGTAGAATATATATACCATATATATACCAAATATATTTACTATATCACCCCTTTTCATCCTAATCTCCGACAAAAGAAGAATGTCAACGCTGTTGTTGTGCACGAAGAGTTCTACTTCTTTTGCCTTCCCTGAAATGCCATTAGCATTCCAGATAAGAACCTTCAGCGGGATCATTGTAGGGCTGAAGCGTTGTTTTGGAACTGAGGATTAGGTCCGTCCTCCGTCCGTTGCTTAATTATGTTAGCTAATTCCAGTACCATATTTTCCAGCTTTTGAATGCGTTGGTTGTTTTGACTGTAGAGCTGCTGTTGTTGTTGCTGCTGCTGCTGTAGCCATGAAAGAAACTGCTGTTGCTGCTGTTGTTGGAGCTGTTGTTGCCATTGCATAAACTGATTCTGCTGTTGTTGAAGTAGAGCCTGAACTTGGGAAAAGCTCTGATGTTGGTTATGCTGGTCATGTTGCTGATGTTTGTTGTATCCCAGGGAGTGTAGACATTGCTGTGCAGGTCCATCTTTGCTTGTGCTTGCATTTAAATTGCGTTTTGTTATATCAGCATAAGACACACCTGTGTTGTTACGCTGGGTTTGATGTAGTTGCTGCTGTTGCTGTATGGTTGATCTTGTTGTTCTGCTGTTCGATTGTAAAGTGGGAAACTGTTGTTGTTCGATGTTATTAAGCCTGAATGGAGGGGCAGAAATCATCTGGGTACCTAACGAAGCTTGACCCAGCCTGTTTGGGTTATTCTTCTTATTTTTTGTGGATCCGGTTAATCTGCGAAGAAATTTCTGGTACCTCTGGCAACCTTTGTAGCTTGCCATGTGGACTCCAGAGCAGTGGTAGCAGGTTGGTTGTGCATCAGGGGGCAGCACACACTGTGAGGTGAAATGATCTTCACCACATCTTGCACAATTGGGATGTCGGTGGCAGTACTTAGCTGTGTGACAGTAGTCTTGGCAGCGCCGGCATTGGGCGATTTCAGTGGCTTTTCGCATCCTTTCAATCCTAACTTTTTGACCGAAAAGGTATTTAACTTGATAAATGTCATTTATTTTGGCACTCGGCTTTATGTTGATACAAAATAAATGAAGTTTTTCGTCTTTATTGATTCTAGAACTTGGGCAATGTATGTGGAGAACCTCAAAACCTAGTCTTTTAAGATCAGCAGTAATGTTATGATTCAGTGTGCTATGGTTTAAATTTTTTACAACAATTCTATGTGGCTTTTCAGTTACGATTTGATAAGTGTGAAATTCAAGTCCAATATTGTACATATGGCTGACAATGGCTCTGTAAGATTCGCTGTCTTTGGGAAAAATTCGGATCGTTTCCCCTTGGTTGCATTGAACAATGACTTTGTTCACATCTGCTACTTCCTTAATTACTTCAAATAGGTCATTTATATTGCTGGCTGTGACGACAATTTGCGGTGGTTTTGGAAGGCCCTTAAGCGGATGTCTAGGGTTTGCTGTCTCATTTTGCGACTTCTGGCCACTATTAGTTCCTTCGTCGATGGGGCTATTTTCATCGTCGTCTTCTGTATTCATCGGGCTGTCTTCCTCAGCGCTGTCAATATCTGTGTCAAGAATGGCATATCTGTTAGCGAAGTTTGCTTCTTGACTTGTAGTAGCGGTATAGACCATAAGCCGTCCACTCGCCCTCTTCGATTTGGAAATGGGTGAAAGAGTTTTATCATTTTTGCTCTTAGCCCCTCTCTGTTTTTGGGCATCGAGCAATTTTCCCGCAGCTTAGCTAAGAGTTTCAGCTTTATTACCATTGCACTATGGGCGATTAGTTGATTTTGGCGGCATAAAGTCCACACATAGAGCTAGGCGCCTAATTTTTTTTAAGTGTTACTAATATTCTAGTTTGATTTCGGATTTTTTTTTTAGTCAATTTGACCACGCCTTTATTTTGCGCCCCTTTATAACCCCGGCACCTGTACAAAAATTTCAATTTTTATTATAAAGCAAAGCATAAAAATAGGAAAAATAATATTTTACCATGTTTTAACAATATTCCAATTTCGCTACTTGCATATCTAAATTTTCTTTTTCGCATAAGATTTTTGTGGAGCTCTCTTTCGCGTATTCAATTTTTAAAGGCCTGCAAAACCTTATTGACTGTGGGCTTCTATTTAACCATATTACGCAATTTAAAGAATCAATTAGACGTATTGGTATGACAGTGGATACGAACAGCGATTGATCTAAGAAATCAGGTTCATCTGAATCAAATTTTTGTTTATATGAACTTTGACCCGTCGATCCATCAAACCCATAGCTAATAATAAGGGTGCAGTCCGTTACATTTTCCATTTTCTCTAAAACATCATTTTGTAAGGTCAATATTCGTTCAGCTGTGTGGTTTAGCAAATCCTGCAGAGAAACTTTTGCCACAGTTTCGGAAATACTAATTCCTGACGGTCTGCATTGCAATTTTGTAGATCTTATTAAGTCGTACCCGGGACATATTGTAACGATCCTTTTCCGTCCTTCGGGATATTTACAATATCTCTTGGGCTAGGTTCGGCACAACAAATTTATTTTGTGCCCCGGTGAAATTAAAACACGTTTGATTTCAGTTGCTAAAGCTTAATTGTATGTTTATTCAAATCGTTAGTGGACTCGGTTGGATATGACGGTTTCTCGATGGTAGTTCTGGGCTTTGACAGCGTTGGTGAGTCACTTCGAATCCCTCGTCGTCCTTTCTTGTCTTCTTCTTGCTTCTGTAGCCGTTGCTGGTTACTGTCTCGATCTGTATAGTGTGCTTGATTTGCGCTACACACCTCTGCACCCTTTTCGCTAAGTTCGTTGAGAATGCTTTTGCTTTAAAGCTTTGGGACCAATTCTGTAGCCGTTATCACGAAGCAGGATGTTCCTCAGAAATTGGTACTCGTCAGGATATATAGATCCTGGAATTTCGGCAGTAGGATATATCTTCGTGCCTACCACTGACTTTGGATACTCCTGGAGATTGCTTGGCTTCTCTCCAATTTACTCTAGCTTGGGTACGGTGTTTGTTATCCTTACATAAGGACTTGTTACTATCAAATGAAACTGTACAGGTTACTCGTAAGGCCTGTATAGTTCTTAGTTTTTCTGTTGCTCCTTGTGTTTCCTTGATAAGTTTCTTAAGGTTACTCGTAACTCGACTTGATGACTTGATGCTTTGCTTGATGGGCGTTGCCTTTATATAGGCAGTTCCCACGGCCTCAGGAATATCTTGGTGTAGTACCGCTACACAGCTGGTACATTTCCATCGGCCCTCTGCTTTCACCCACGCATCCACTTGTTGCTATGCGTGGTGAAAGTCCCGTAAATCCTTTGCGCATATGTCCACTTTCTTTGTGGCTGAGCGCCCATTTATTCCCTTGTCCTTGTCTAGCTCCCTTGTATCTACGTGCTTCCATCACTTTCACGCATTGGCGTCGCCTTTCTATTGGCCGCCCTTCGTATCCCGTTGACTCTCTCTGCTTTCTCTGCCAGCGCTGCCGTCGCCCGTCTCTCCCTTTGATCCACTCGTCATACCCAATTTCACCCATATTTGCTCAATATTATTATTTACATACATATATACTAATTGTATTAACTAAATTATCGTTTAAACATATTTAGCCTGATTAATTTAATATATTACATTATTTAATTCCCCATGCAAATACACTTTCATACGCATCTCGCATCCATTAGATAGCGGGCTTCCCCCATGGCTCATCCCTCCCCTTCGGCTTGCATATTCCCCTCACACATCCACAAACCATTATTGCTTCTCGCATCTATGCTTTCCCCCCTACTCTCCGATTCACAAGCATAGCCCTCACTTGGTTTCGTTTCGGTACCAAGCGTCCCCCGCACCCGTCTTTCGGGCTTGCTTGGCCATCACTTTTGTTTTCACTCGCTCACGAAATTCTTTTGGTGCTCGCATTCTAACTGCTTTCGCTCTCCTGAGCGTGACGTAGACATAGCGCGACCCATTGGCCACCGGTATTCTCCCTTGCCGTCACTCACGCATAGTGTACGTGTGACGTGCGTGTATGTACGCTAGTGCATGCATTTATATTTGCCTCTCCATGCCCTCAAGCCCGGTTTCATTTACTCTTATACAGCCACTAATATTCATTATGCCTCCCACGCATCTTCACGCTTGTACGAAATCGCCAGCGGTTGCGTGTGGTTCGATCTGTCATGTTCGATTGCAAATCATGGGTTCGACTTGGTTCGATCGGCCATGTTCGACCGGCCTCTTTCATTGGCTCTTATACGACCGAACTTATCGTATTATGTTTCCCACGCATCTTCCCGCTTGTACGAAATTGCCAGCGGTTGCGTGGGGCTCGATCGGCCATGTTCGGCCGGCCTTGTTTCATTTGTTCATTTACAGCCGATTTCACTCTTATACCGCCAATTCTATTCTTATACAACCAATTCTGTGCTTGGTCTTATATCGTGTATTTAGTTTGTGTCTTGGCTGCGTTTGTATCTGGCTGTTTGTTGTATCTTGTTTGTTGTGGCTTTGTAGCTTGTTTGTTGTAGCTTGTTTGTTGTGTGGGACATTATTCTTGTCTATATAATGTTCCTCACACTCCCCCCCTTCTTCGGGAGGGATTTGCCCTCCCCTGTCCCTTGTACCTTGTGTTTGTTTTCTGTATGTATATTTTTAATTTTCGTGTTCGTGCATTTTTTATGTTTTGCCTTTGTAGTTTTTGCATGTGTTTTGCTTGTTTTGTGTTTTTTTTTCTTTGGGACTCAGCTCGCATCTTTTATTGGCCATTTGGCATCTTCTAATGTTGGCGATTACTGAGTATCTTTTCGTTAAATGTTGGCGGATTAGGGCATCTTTTCATTGTTTTTTTTTTCCTTTTGGCCCGTTCCGCATCTTTTTAACTTACATCTAATTATCCTACTTATTATCTCCTCCTTTCCCGATATACCCGAATTACCCCCTGAGCTATCCTAATCCTATATCTAGTTTGTCCCGCCCACACTATCCTTACTATTCTTGGCCCTTCGTGTTGAGCCATTTGCCCCACGACATCCGCCACCATCTCCGGTCATTCGTACTCCTCCACCGCCTCATACCTTTCATGCCCGTATGGCACTGGGCATGATATTTGCCTGGCCAATATGGGCCGAGCACTGTCGTTGTGCCCTATGGGTGCAGACATTTGTCTATTCAATGCCGGTCTTGGCCACACCCATGGGCACTCTTGGTATTCGAGCAGTTGTTGTTGTTGCTGTTGCTGCTGCTGTTGTTGCTGTTGCTGCTGTTGCTGCTGCTGTTGTTGCTGTTGCTGTTGATATTGTTGCTGCTGCTGTTGTTGCTGTTCCTGCTGCTGTTGTTGCTGTTGCTGTTGTTGCTGTTCCTGTTGCTGTTGTTGCTGTTGCTGTTGATATTGTTGCTGCTGCTGTTGTTGCTGTTGCTGTTGATATTGTTGCTGCTGCTGTTGTTGTTGTTGCTGCTGCTGTTGTTGCTGTTGCTGTTGCTGTTGATATTGTTGCTGTTGCTGTTGTTGCTGTTGCTTTGTCGCCTCCGCCAGCCTTTCCCTGGCCCTTGCCAGTTGTTCCTCTTCCTGCTGGTGTCTTTCCCATGCCAGCAGATCCCTCTCAGCCTCCTGCTGCTGCAGGATCTGCTGACGCCACCAACTCATCCATTGCTGGTTCTCCAACATAGCTCTGCCTCGCAATCCGTCCACTCCGGCTCGAGTGGAGGTGGGCTGGCTACTCCATCAGCCGCACCTTCATCAGCCACGGCCATCTCCGCCGTTTCGCTGACCTCTGACATTGAGTCCACCATACGAAACGGCGTTGGTGGCCGCGCTGGCTCCCACAATCTTGCCGGAGGCTCATGGATCTCATTTTGTTCCAATGGCGCATACTCCTCTGGGTTACTTCGGCCGCTGCTCGCCTCTCCCGCCGCTTCGTCATCCATCATACGTATCGCCTCGTCCAGCTCTCTCCACATTTCTTCATCATCATCCTCCTCCTGGTGGCCCTGGTTCACCGCCGACTGGGCTTCGCTCTCCTCTGTCCCGTAGCCACTATCATCTCCGTCCTCATCGTTCTCCTCGTCCGAGGAGGCGGCGATTGCCGGATCTATCATATCCGGCTCATCGTCGTCGGACTCCTCATCGGACCAATGCCAGTCACCGCTTGCCCTATGGGCCCCCGGTGCCGCACCACCTCGAACTACGCCTTCATCTTGGCCATTACTCACTTGGTGAACATTCATGTTGGTTGGTTTTTTTTTTTTTGTTTGGTCCTTACTCTCCGAGCTTTCGACTTTGAGTGTTTCATGACTAGGATTCTTGCATGCAGGAAACCTCGCATCTTTGATATTTGTTAAATTTTTACCGTTATTCAAAAACTTGGATTCTCTATTCTAACTATCGATGCCGAATATTTTAATGCCCCTGCGATGTTTCACTAATACTAATGTATTAACGCGCGCATGTATGTATGTGTATGTCGCGATGCTGCACGATTATATGCTCAATCTCATGCGCATGGGTATGTGTGTTCCCCTCTCTTTCCCTTTTTTTTTTTTTTTTTTTTGTGCACTCATACCATTACATGTGTAATATCGTGCGCATGTGTAGGCATTGGCTCTCTTTGATTGTGTGATCGTTTTTTTGTTTATCTTTTTTTTTGTTTTGCTATTTTCTATTTGCTCATGAATATTTGCCTGACTGTATATATATGATATCCGCATATATTTATCTTGTTAAGGTATGCGGTTTGCGACTTTGCTATTCTGCTTGTTCTTATTTACATGATTCCGACGCACTTTGGGGTTTTCTTTTTTTTTTTATGTTATGTGATTTTGTACGATTTCGATGCACTTTGATATTTTTGGCTCTGTGTCATGTTTTTGAGATTTCTGCCCAGCCGGCCGGGCTGTGCAGATTTCTCGCTGCCATGTCATCAGAGTCGTCCATACTCATTGTTCATCTAGTTTATTGACATCTGTTTGTTCACATATTTGTTGTTTCATCTGGCTGATATGTGCTTGCCTGGTTTTTCCTGTTTCTTTGTGCCGTAATTTACATATAACTGGAGACAAAAAACCACTTCTGGTGGTACGCTTTGCTTTCCTGTGCCTGTCGTGACACTATCGTATATCGCGCCTGGCATTCTAGGTTCGCGTCCTTGTATCACATATGCTGGCGTAAATCCAGTTGACTCTGATTGACTAGTATTTACAGCCAGTGTTATTTCCGGCCAGCTCTCATCCCAATTCCGTTGATTTTCCCCGGTAAACTGAGCAATCATTGTTTTCACTGTTCTGTTTGCCCTTTCGGTTGGGTTTTCTTGTGGTGTGTATGGTGCTGCTAATTGGTGTTGGCATCCCCATTCCTCTAGCATTTTCTTAAATGTTCTGCTAGTGAATTGGACCCCATTGTCAGTTATTACCACTTTGGGAACTCCAAATCTCGACAGAATTCTTTCCCTAAAGGCCTTGATTAGATTCTCCGCAGTTGCCTTTCGCATGGGTATTAGTTCTGTCCATTTTGAAAATCGGTCAATGATTACCAGTAACATTGAGTTTCCATGTTTCGACCGTGGTAATGGTCCGACGAAATCAGCACAAACAGTGGCCCATGGTTCATCCGGTATTTGCGTCAGCATTTTCCCTGCTGCTTGCTGTTGGTTGGGTTTGTATTGCTGACACGTCGTGCATTTTCCCACGAATTTCCTGATATCTCGTTGCATTCCTGGCCAATAATATCTTGACGCAGTTCTAGAAATCGTTCGCCTGCTTCCTGTATGCCCTGCCGTTATGGAAGTGTGGTTTTCTTCCATCACTTGGTTCCGTAGTGTCTTGGGCACACACAATTTCCATGATATTACTTCTTCTTGACCTGCTCTATGCGGAATATTCCTGTACACCTGGCTGTTTTCTAATATGTAATCTGGATATTTCTGTGGTTGTTGTTGTATTTTCTTTGTTATATCTTGAATCCACTCACATTCTTTGTTTGCTTGTCGTAATCGGGCGCCATTGTCTACTATTCTTTTGCACCCTTCCATCGGTTGTCTTGATAGCGCATCGGCGACAATGTTTAATTTGCCCTTTCGATATGCTATTTCGAAATCGTATTGTTGTAATTCCAGTGCCCATCGAGCTATGCGGCCCGTGGGGCTCTCTATGCTATTCAACCACTTCAACGCCATGTGGTCTGTCACCACCTTAAATCGGTATCCCTCGAGATATGGTCTCAGCTTGCGTACTGCCCACACTATTGCTAGGCATTCCTTTTCTGTTGCCGAGTAGTTCTTCTCTGCTTGATTCAACTCTCTCGACAGATATGAAACCACTCTTTCCCACTCCTCGGTGTTTTGTACTAGTATGGCCCCTAATCCTGTGTTGCTTGCATCTGTCTGGAGTACGAACGTTTTTGTGAAATCTGGGCATGCCAATACTGGGTCACTCGTGAGTTTTTCTTTTACTGATTCGAATGCTGCCTGATGCTCTTCGCTCCAATGCCATTTGGTTTTTTTCTTGAGCAGTGCGTTTAACGGATGTGTTATCATAGCAAAATTTGGTACGAATCGTCTGTACCACGAGGCCACCCCTAGATATTGCCGTAATTCTTTTGTGCACGTGGGCGGCTTCAATTTAGCTATTGCTGCCACCTTGTCTGGGTCCGTTGCAATGCCGTTTTCTGTTACCAAGTGGCCTAGAAACCTTAGCTCCTTTCTGAAGAATTGGCACTTTTCGGCATTTATTCTTAGGTTTGCTTCTTTCAATCTCCTGAACACTTCTTGCAGGTGGACCATGTGTTCTTTGATTGTTTTGCTTACTACCACTATGTCATCTTGGTAGGCGAACGCGTTTGGTATCATTTCTGGGCCAATGACTTGGTCCAGTGCCCGTTGGAACGTTGCTGATGCAGAGTGTAACCCGAATGGCATGACTTTCCATTGGAATAAACCTTTCCCTGGGACTGTGAATGCTGTCATTGGCCTGCTGTTTTCTTCCAACGGAATTTGCCAATAGCCGTCCTTCAGGTCTAGGCTGCTTATAAATTTCGCTTCACGTAGTTGGTTTAAGATGTAGTCGATGCGTGGCATTGGGTATGCATCTTTTATAGATTTTGCGTTAATCTGTCTAAAATCTACGCATAATCTCCATTTTCCCGTCTGTTTCTTTCTCACCATCACTATGGGTGAGCTATATGGGCTTTGTGATGGTTCGATGCATCCCATTGTCAACAGTTCATCGACCTTTGTGTTGATTTCTCCCTGTATCTTTGGATTTTTCGGGTAATACCTTTGTTTTATTGGGATATCATCCTTCATCGTTATGCGATGTATCCCCACCTTTGACAGTCCCTTAACTTTCCCTAAATCCTTCAACTCCTGACTTAGAAAACTTTGTATTTCTTGTTGATCATTATTCTGAGTGACCATGATGGACATTCTTTCTACCAGCCTGCCCTGTATTCGCTTTACTGTCGGTATTCGTACTTTGTGGCCTCCACACGATATCTCTGTGTTCATAATCCGGAGGAAATTCCACCCTAAGATCAGCGCATCTATTCCTTCTGGCATGACCAGGAATGGCATGTGGATTTCCTTGTCCCCGAATCTCACGTATCCTGTCCATTGCTCTTCAATGTATCGCACCTTTCCGTCTGCCATGTATACCTGTTTGTGTGTGTTCTCCCATTTTCCCTTATTCCTCACTGTTTCCAACATCTGCTTGCTGATGAAGCTACTCGTGGCTCCGGAGTCAATTGTCGCTTTCATCTGGACTCCTGCTACTTCGATAATTGCCGACAATTGATCCTGTTCCTCTATTAGTTGGCCTATTAGTGGTGAGGAGCTTGTTGGCTGGGTCCCTGCTCGCCCCTGATAGGCTGGAACCGCCTTTCGTTTCCCGAACTCCAACAACATTCTTTTGTTATTTTCCCAATCCTTCCACACTGCCAACAGAAAATGAGTCTCTGATTGTTGCAGTCCCTTGCCCAGTGTCCGGCTCCTCCGCATCTGCGGCATGCCTGGCTTGGATTCAAGACTTTTCCATCTTGGATGTTTTATTTTCTTGGCTTGGTCTTGAATTGTTCTCCATGCTGTTGTCTTGGCATCTTCGGCACTGTGTGACTGGTGGCCCGTAATTATTTTCTCCTCTGTGGCTTGATTGGTTGTTGTTTGTTCTTTGAGCATTGTTTGGGCGATGGAAATCTGATCGTTCTTGTTCAAGCATCTCATGTTCTTCCGCCAACTGCATCAGCTCATCTAGGTTTCTGACTTTGTGCGGCCGAACGAATATCTTCAAATCTGGAGTGCAATTTTCTAATATAACCTCCAATTGTTCGTACTCTGGTATTTTGAGGGGTCTCATCATTGTTTGCATGTCGATCATATAGTCCTTAAAATACTCGTTTCTGTTTGTTTGCGATTTTTCACTTGATCCGCCAATTTGTTGAAGAATCCTCTTGGCAGGAAGTATTTCTTGAAGCCCTCAACGAACTCCTTCCACGATCGCCACTGCTTATTGTTTGCGACGTACCACTTGAGTGCTTTGTCTTTCAGTAGTTCTGGCATTGCTCTTGGGATCATGTCCAGCTCGATGCCATACATGTCTGCTGACCACTCGATCTGTTCTATGAACTCTAGCGGTCTGGAATTGCCGTCGAATCTGAATGTCTATTCCCTCACTTGTTTTGCCACCTTGGCGTATTCGGTGGTCCTGTTTGTTGTATGTGGTCCCGTTTTCTTGGGGTCTATCGTTTGTCTCCTTATGTCCCTCTTTGTCTCTGCGCTATCTAGGGCTCCTTCGCTGCCCCATCTTGGTGGTAAATATGGAGGAATTGCTAGTGTGGCGATGTTTATTTTCTGGAATTCCTCAGCCTCCTTGTCTACGCCATTTTCGCATGTTTTTGATGTGCTTGCTATTGTTTTCATTTTCAGATTTTTCGAGTACTTTGTCTCCAATCTATTTATTTCCTCCTTCCAGTCTGGGTCCGTTTCATTCCTTTCTACCCACTCGCCTAGCTGTTTCCTCATTTCCTCCACTGTGCCGGTCATCTCTATCCCAATCCTTTGGCCTGTCTGTAACAGATCCTCCTTCTTCATGTGGTAAATCCATCCTTTCCCCATTTTGATGTTTTCTTTACAATTTTCAAACTTTTGTTTTGTTTAAAATTTCACCAGTATAGCACGTTGGGCGCCAGTTGTAACGATCCTTTTCCGTCCTTCGGGATATTTACAATATCTCTTGGGCTAGGTTCGGCACAACAAATTTATTTTGTGCCCCGGTGAAATTAAAACCCGTTTGATTTCAGTTGCTAATGCTTAATTGTATGTTTATTCAAATCGTTAGTGGACTCGGTTGGATATGACGGTTTCTCGATGGTAGTTCTGGGCTTGGACAGCGTTGGTGAGTCACTTCGAATCCCTCGTCGTCCTTTCTTGTCTTCTTCTTGCTTCTGTAGCCGTTGCTGGTTACTGTCTCGATCTGTATAGTGTGCTTGATTTGCGCTACACACCTCTGCACCCTTTTCGCTAAGTTCGTTGAGAATGCTTTTGCTTTAAAGCTTTGGGACGAATCCCGTAGCTGTTATCACGAAGCAGGATGTTCCTCAGAAATTGGTACTCGTCAGGATATATAGATCCTGGAATTTCGGTAGTAGGATATATCCTCGTGCCTACCACTGACTTTGGATACTCCTGGAGATTGCTTGGCTTCTCTCCAATTTACTCTAGCTTGGGTACGGTGTTTGTTATCCTTACTTAAGGACTTGTTACTATCAAATGAAACTGTACAGGTTACTCGTAAGGCCTGTATAGTTCTTAGTTTTTCTGTTGCTCCTTGTGTTTCCTTGATAAGTTTCTTAAGGTTACTCGTAAGGTAACTTGATGACTTGATGCTTTGCTTGATGGGCGTTGCCTTAATATAGGCAGTTCCCACGGCCTCAGGAATATCTTGGTGTAGTACCGCTACACAGCTGGTACATTTCCATTGGCCCTCTGCTTTCACCCACGCATCCACTTGTTGCTATGCGTGGTGAAAGTCCCGTAAATCCTTTGCGCATATGTCCACTTTCTTTGTGGTTGAGCGCCCATTTATTCCCTTGTCCTTGTCTAGCTCCCTTGTATCTACGTGCTTCCATCACTTTCACGCATTGGCGTCGCCTTTCTATTGGCCGCCCTTCGTATCCCGTTGACTCTCTCTGCTTTCTCTGCCATCGCTGCCGTCGCCCGTCGCTCCCTTTGATCCACTCGTCATACCCAATTTCACCTATATTTGCTCAATATTATTATTTACATACATATACATATACTAATTGTATTAACTAAATTATCGTTTAAACATAATTAGCCTGATTAATTTAATATATTACATTATTTAATTCCCCATGCAAATACACTTTCATACGCATCTCGCATCCATTAGATAGCGGGCTTCCCCCATGGCTCATCCCTCCCCCTTCGGCTTGCATATTCCCCTCACACATCCACAAACCATTATTGCTTCTCGCATCTATGCTTTCCCCCCTACTCTCCGATTCACAAGCATAGCCCTCACTTGGTTTCGTTTCGGTACCAAGCGTCCCCCGCACCCGTCTTTCGGGCTTGCTTGGCCATCACTTTTGTTTTCACTCGCTCACGAAATTCTTTTGGTGCTCGCATTCTAACTGCTAACGACCCATTGGCCACCGGTATTCTCCCTTGCCGTCACTCACGCATAGTGTACGTGTGACGTGCGTGTTTGTACGCTAATGCATGCATTTATATTTGCCTCTCCATGGTCTTAATTTATCTAATGAGGCCAATTCCCCCTTTTTGCATGCAATTATGCCCTCAAGCCCGGTTTCATTTACTCTTATACAGCCACTAATATTCATTATGCCTCCCACGCATCTTCACGCTTGTACGAAATCGCCAGCGGTTGCGTGTGGTTCGATCTGTCATGTTCGATTGCAAATCATGGGTTCGACTTGGTTCGATCGAGCCATGTTGGACTTGGTTGCCCATCGCATGTGCGTGTATATTGGTTTTTCATTATGCTTTCCACGCATCTTCCCGCTTGTACGAAATTGCCAGCGGTTGCGTGGGGTTCGATCGGCCATGTTCGGCCGGCCTTGTTTCATTTGTTCATTTACAGCCGATTTCACTCTTATACCGCCAATTCTATTCTTAAACAACCAATTCTGTGCTTGGTCTTATATCGTGTATTTAGTTTGTGTCTTGGCTGCGTTTGTATCTGGCTGTTTGTTGTATCTTGTTTGTTGTAGCTTGTTTGTTGTGTGGGACATTATTCTTGTCTATATAATGTTCCTCACACTCCCCCCCTTCTTCGAGAGGTATTTGCCCTCCCCTGTCCCTTGTACCTTGTGTTTGTTTTCTGTATGTATATTTTTAATTTTCGTGTTCGTGCATTTTTTATGTTTTGCCTTTGTAGTTTTTGCATGTGTTTTGCTTGTTTTGTGTTTTTTTTTCTTTGGGACTCAGCTCGCATCTTTTATTGGCCATTTGGCATCTTCTAATGTTGGCGATTACTGAGTATCTTTTCGTTAAATGTTGGCGGATTAGGGCATCTTTTCATTTTTTTTTTTTCCTTTTGGCCCGTTCCGCATCTTTTTAACTTACATCTAATTATCCTACTTATTATCTCCTCCTTTCCCGATATACCCGAATTACCCCCTGAGCTATCCTAATCCTATATCTAGTTGTCCCGCCCACACTATCCTTACTATTCTTGGCCCTTCGTGTTGAGCCATTTGCCCCACGACATCCGCCACCATCTCCGGTCATTCGTACTCCTCCACCGCCTCATACCTTTCATGCCCGTATGGCACTGGGCATGATATTTGCCTGGCCAATATGGGCCGAGCACTGTCGTTGTGCCCTATGGGTGCAGACATTTGTCTATTCAATGCCGGTCTTGGCCACACCCATGGGCACTCTTGGTATTCGAGCAGTTGTTGTTGTTGCTGTTGCTGCTGCTGCTGCTGTTGTTGCTGTTGCTGCTGCTGTTGTTGCTGTTGCTGTTGATATTGTTGCTGCTGCTGTTGTTGCTGTTCCTGCTGCTGTTGTTGCTGTTGCTGTTGATATTGTTGCTGCTGCTGTTGTTGTTGTTGCTGCTGCTGTTGTTGCTGTTCCTGCTGCTGGTGTTGCTGTTGATATTGTTGCTGCTGCTGTTCCTGCTGCTGTTGTTGCTGTTGCTGTTGATATTGTTGCTGCTGCTGTTGTTGCTGTTGCTGTTGATATTGTTGCTGTTGCTGTTGATATTGTTGCTGTTGCTGTTGTTGCTGTTGCTTTGTCGCCTCCGCCAGCCTTTCCCTGGCCCTTGCCAGCTGTTCCTCTTCCTGCTGGTGTCTTTCCCATGCCAGCAGATCCCTCTCAGCCTCCTGCTGCTGCAGGATCTGCGGACGCCACCAACTCATCCATTGCTGGTTCTCCAACATAGCTCTGCCTCGCAATCCGTCCACTCCGGCTCGAGTGGAGGTGGGCTGGCTACTCCATCAGCCGCACCTTCATCAGCCACGGCCATCTCCGCCGTTTCGCTGACCTCTGACATTGAGTCCACCATACGAAACGGCGTTGGTGGCCGCGCTGGCTCCCACAATCTTGCCGGAGGCTCATGGATCTCATTTTGTTCCAATGGCGCATACTCCTCTGGGTTACTTCGGCCGCTGCTCGCCTCTCCCGCCGCTTCGTCATCCATCATACGTATCGCCTCGTCCAGCTCTCTCCACATTTCTTCATCATCATCCTCCTCCTGGTGGCCCTGGTTCACCGCCGACTGGGCTTCGCTCTCCTCTGTCCCGTAGCCACTATCATCTCCGTCCTCATCGTTCTCCTCGTCCGAGGAGGCGGCGATTGCCGGATCTATCATATCCGGCTCATCGTCGTCGGACTCCTCATCGGACCAATGCCAGTCACCGCTTGCCCTATGGGCCCCCGGTGCCGCACCACCTCGAACTACGCCTTCATCTTGGCCATTACTCACTTGGTGAACATTCATGTTGGTTGGTTTTTTTTTTTTTGTTTGGTCCTTACTCTCCGAGCTTTCGACTTTGAGTGTTTCATGACTAGGATTCTTGCATGCAGGAAACCTCGCATCTTTGATATTTGTTAAATTTTTACCGTTATTCAAAAACTTGGATTCTCTATTCTAACTATCGATGCCGAATATTTTAATGCCCCTGCGATGTTTCACTAATACTAATGTATTAACGCGCGCATGTATGTATGTGTATGTCGCGATGCTGCACGATTATATGCTCAATCTCATGCGCATGGGTATGTGTGTTCCCCTCTCTTTCCCTTTTTTTTTTTTTTTTTTTTTGTGCACTCATACCATTACATGTGTAATATCGTGCGCATGTGTAGGCATTGGCTCTCTTTGATTGTGTGATCGTTTTTTTGTTTATCTTTTTTTTTTGTTTTGCTATTTTCTATTTGCTCATGAATATTTGCCTGACTGTATATATATGATATCCGCATATATTTATCTTGTTCCGGTATGCGGTTTGCGACTTTGCTATTCTGCTTGTTCTTATTTACATGATTCCGACGCACTTTGGGGTTTTCTTTTTTTTTTTATGTTATGTGATTTTGTACGATTTCGATGCACTTTGATATTTTTGGCTCTGTGTCATGTTTTTGAGATTTCTGCCCAGCCGGCCGGGCTGTGCAGATTTCTCGCTGCCATGTCATCAGAGTCGTCCATACTCATTGTTCATCTAGTTTATTGACATCTGTTTGTTCACATATTTGTTGTTTCATCTGGCTGATATGTGCTTGCCTGGTTTTTCCTGTTTCTTTGTGCCGTAATTTACATATAACTGGAGACAAAAAACCTGTCACTTCATAAGTGCCTCCATCTTGGTGCCAACTCTGCTGCAAACCCTTCGGCCGCATTCGAGAGATGGTGTTCTTTTGCCCATACTGTGGTTCCAATTGTTGGTCTCCACTCTCTCCTCCTTAGGTTATAGTTACGTGCCTGATCTTGTGCCGCCGTCTCCAGATTACGTCTTATCAGCTCGAACAGCTCTTGCACTTGTTTTGCCTTTGCTTCTGGTGGTACGCTTTGCTTTCCTGTGCCTGTCGTGACACTATCGTATATCGCGCCTGGCATTCTAGGTTCGCGTCCTTGTATCACATATGCTGGCGTAAATCCAGTTGACTCTGATTGACTAGTATTTACAGCCAGTGTTATTTCCGGCCAGCTCTCATCCCAATTCCGTTGATTTTCACCGGTAAACTGAGCAATCATTGTTTTCACTGTTCTGTTTGCCCTTTCGGTTGGGTTTTCTTGTGGTGTGTATGGTGCTGTTAATTGGTGTTGGCATCCCCATTCCTCTAGCATTTTCTTAAATGTTCTGCTAGTGAATTGGACCCCATTGTCAGTTATTACCACTTTGGGAACTCCAAATCTCGACAGAATTCTTTCCCTAAAGGCCTTGATTAGATTCTCCGCAGTTGCCTTTCGCATGGGTATTAGTTCTGTCCATTTTGAAAATCGGTCAATGATTACCAGTAACATTGAGTTTCCATGTTTCGACCGTGGTAATGGTCCGACGAAATCAGCACAAACAGTGGCCCATGGTTCATCCGGTATTTGCGTCAGCATTTTCCCTGCTGCTTGCTGTTGGTTGGGTTTGTATTGCTGACACGTCGTGCATTTTCCCACGAATTTCCTGATATCTCGTTGCATTCCTGGCCAATAATATCTTGACGCAGTTCTAGAAATCGTTCGCCTGCTTCCTGTTTGCCCTGCCGTTATGGAAGTGTGGTTTTCTTCCATCACTTGGTTCCGTAGTGTCTTGGGCACACACAATTTCCATGATATTACTTCTTCTTGACCTGCTCTATGCGGAATATTCCTGTACACCTGGCTGTTTTCTAATATGTAATCTGGATATTTCTGTGGTTGTTGTTGTATTTTCTTTGTTATATCTTGAATCCACTCACATTCTTTGTTTGCTTGTCGTAATCGGGCGCCATTGTCTACTATTCTTTTGCACCCTTCCATCGGTTGTCTTGATAGCGCATCGGCAACAATGTTTAATTTGCCCTTTCGATATGCTATTTCGAAATCGTATTGTTGTAATTCCAGTGCCCATCGAGCTATGCGGCCCGTGGGGCGCTCTATGCTATTCAACCACTTCAACGCCATGTGTTCTGTCACCACCTTAAATCGGGATATGGTCTCAGCTTGCGTACTGCCCACACTATTGCTAGGCATTCCTTTTCTGTTGCTGAGTAGCTTCTCTGCTTGATTCAACTCTCTCGACAGATATGAAACCACTCTTTCCCCCTCCTCGGTGTTTTGTACTAGTATGGCCCCTAATCCTGTGTTGCTTGCATCTGTCTGGAGTACGAACGTTTTTGTGAAATCTGGGCATGCCAATACTGGGCCACTCGTGAGTTTTTCTTTTACTGATTCGAATGCTGCCTGATGCTCTTCGCTCCAATGCCATTTGGTTTTTTTCTTGAGCAGTGCGTTTAACGGATGTGTTATCATAGCAAAATTTGGTACGAATCGTCTGTACCACGAGGCCACCCCTAGATATTGCCGTAATTCTTTTGTGCACGTGGGCGGCTTCAATTTAGCTATTGCTGCCACCTTGTCTGGGTCCGTTGCAATGCCGTTTTCTGTTACCAAGTGGCCTAGAAACCTTAGCTCCTTTCTGAAGAATTGGCACTTTTCGGCATTTATTCTTAGGTTTGCTTCTTTCAATCTCCTGAACACTTCTTGCAGGTGGACCATGTGTTCTTTGATTGTTTTGCTTACTACCACTATGTCATCTTGGTAGGCGAACGCGTTTGGTATCATTTCTGGGCCAATGACTTGGTCCAGTGCCCGTTGGAACGTTGCTGATGCAGAGTGTAACCCGAATGGCATGACTTTCCATTGGAATAAACCTTTCCCTGGGACTGTGAATGCTGTCATTGGCCTGCTGTTTTCTTCCAACGGAATTTTCCAATAGCCGTCCTTCAGGTCTAAGGTTTAGGATGTAGTCGATGCGTGGCATTGGGTATGCATCTTTTATAGATTTTGCGTTAATATGCCTAAAATCTACGCATAATCTCCATTTGCCCGTCTGTTTCTTTCTCACTATCACTATGGGTGAGCTATATGGGCTTTGTGATGGTTCGATGCATCCCATTGTCAACAGTTCATCGACCTTTGTGTTGATTTCTCCCTGTATCTTTGGATTTTTCGGGTAATACCTTTGTTTTATTGGGATATCATCCTTCATCGTTATGCGATGTATCCCCACCTTTGACAGTCCCTTAACTTTCCCTAAGTCCTTCAAATCCTGACTTAGAAAACTTTGTATTTCTTGTTGATCATTATTCTGAGTGACCATGATGGACATTCTTTCTACCAGCCTGCCCTGTATTCGCTTTACTGTCGGTATTCGTACTTTGTGGCCTCCACACGATATCTCTGTGTTCATAATCCGGAGGAAATTCCACCCTAAGATCAGCGCATCTATTCCTTCTGGCATGACCAGGAATGTGGATTTCCTTGTCCCCGAATCTCACGTATCCTGTCCATTGCTCTTCAATGTATCGCACCTTTCCGTCTGCCATGTATACCTGTTTGTGTGTGTTCTCCCATTTTCCCTTATTCCTCACTGTTTCCAACATCTGCTTGCTGATGAAGCTACTCGTGGTTCCGGAGTCAATTGTCGCTTTCATCTGGACTCCTGCTACTTCGATAATTGCCGACAATTGATCCTGTTCCTCTATTAGTTGGCCTATTAGTGGTGAGGAGCTTGTTGGCTGGGTCCCTGCTCGCCCCTGATAGGCTGGAACCGCCTTTCGTTTCCCGAACTCCAACAACATTCTTTTGTTATTTTCCCAATCCTTCCACACTGCCAACAGAAAATGAGTCTCTGATTGTTGCAGTCCCTTGCCCAGTGTCCGGCTCCTCCGCATCTGCGGCATGCCTGGCTTGGATTCAAGACTTTTCCATCTTGGATGTTTTTATTTTCTTGGCTTGGTCTTGAATTGTTCTCCATGCTGTTGTCTTGGCATCTTCGGCACTGTGTGACTGGTGGCCCGTAATTATTTTCTCCTCTGTGGCTTGATTGGTTGTTGTTTGTTCTTTGAGCATTGTTTGGGCGATGGAAATCTGATCGTTCTTGTTCAAGCATCTCATGTTCTTCCGCCAACTGCATCAGCTCATCTAGGTTTCTGACTTTGTGCGGCCGAACGAATATCTTCAAATCTGGAGTGCAATTTTCTAATATAACCTCCAATTGTTCGTACTCTGGTATTTTGAGGGGTCTCATCATTGTTTGCATGTCGATCATATAGTCCTTAAAATACTCGTTTCTGTTTTGTTTGCGATTTTTCACTTGATCCGCCAATTTGTTGAAGAATCCTCTTGGCAGGAAGTATTTCTTGAAGCCCTCAACGAACTCCTTCCACGATCGCCACTGCTTATTGTTTGCGACGTACCACTTGAGTGCTTTGTCTTTCAGTAGTTCTGGCATTGCTCTTGGGATCATGTCCAGCTCGATGCCATACATGTCTGCTGACCACTCGATCTGTTCTATGAACTCTAGCGGTCTGGAATTGCCGTCGAATCTGAATGTCCATTCCCTCACTTGTTTTGCCACCTTGGCGTATTCGGTGGTCCTGTTTGTTGTATGTGGTCCCGTTTTCTTGGGGTCTATCGTTTGTCTCCTTATGTCCTTCTTTGTCTCTGCGCTATCTAGGGCTCCTTCGCTGCCCCATCTTGGTGGTAAATATGGAGGAATTGCTAGTGTGGCGATGTTTATTTTCTGGAATTCCTCAGCCTCCTTGTCTACGCCATTTTCGCATGTTTTTGATGTGCTTGCTATTGTTTTCATTTTCAGATTTTTCGAGTACTTTGTCTCCAATCTATTTATTTCCTCCTTCCAGTCTGGGTCCGTTTCATTCCTTTCTACCCACTCGCCTAGCTGTTTCCTCATTTCCTCCACTGTGCCGGTCATCTCGATCCCAATCCTTTGGCCTGTAACAGATCCTCCTTCTTCATGTGGTAAATCCATCCTTTCCCCATTTTGATGTTTTCTTTACAATTTTCAAACTTTTGTTTTGTTTAAAATTTCACCAGTATAGCACGTTGGGCGCCAGTTGTAACGATCCTTTTCCGTCCTTCGGGATATTTACAATATCTCTTGGGCTAGGTTCGGCACAACAAATTTATTTTGTGCCCCGGTGAAATTAAAACACGTTTGAGTTCAGTTGCTAATGCTTAATTGTATGTTTATTCAAATCGTTAGTGGACTCGGTTGGATATGACGGTTTCTCGATGGTAGTTCTGGGCTTGGACAGCGTTGGTGAGTCACTTCGAATCCCTCGTCGTCCTTTCTTGTCTTCTTCTTGCTTCTGTAGCCGTTGCTGGTTACTGTCTCGATCTGTATAGTGTGCTTGATTTGCGCTACACACCTCTGCACCCTTTTCGCTAAGTTCGTTGAGAATGCTTTTGCTTTAAAGCTTTGGGACGAATCCCGTAGCTGTTATCACGAAGCAGGATGTTCCTCAGAAATTGGTACTCGTCAGGATATATAGATCCTGGAATTTCGGCAGTAGGATATATCCTCGTGCCTACCACTGACTTTGGATACTCCTGGAGATTGCTTGGCTTCTCTCCAATTTACTCTAGCTTGGGTACGGTGTTTGTTATCTTTACTTAAGGACTTGTTACTATCAAATGAAACTGTACAGGTTACTCGTAAGGCCTGTATAGTTCTTAGTTTTTCTGTTGCTCCTTGTGTTTCCTTGCCTGATGCCTGATGCTCTTCGCTTCAATGCCATTTGGTTTTTTTCTTGAGCAGTGCGTTTAACGGATGTGTTATCATAGCAAAATTTGGTACGAATCGTCTGTACCACGAGGCCACCCCTAGATATTGCCGTAATTCTTTTGTGCACGTGGGCGGCTTCAATTTAGCTATTGCTGCCACCTTGTCTGGGTCCGTTGCAATGCCGTTTTCTGTTACCAAGTGGCCTAGAAACCTTAGCTCCTTTCTGAAGAATTGGCACTTTTCGGCATTTATTCTTAGGTTTGCTTCTTTCAATCTCCTGAACACTTCTTGCAGGTGGACCATGTGTTCTTTGATTGTTTTGCTTACTACCACTATGTCATCTTGGTAGGCGAACGCGTTTGGTATCATTTCTGGGCCAATGACTTGGTCCAGTGCCCGTTGGAACGTTGCTGATGCAGAGTGTAACCCGAATGGCATGACTTTCCATTGGAATAAACCTTTCCCTGGGACTGTGAATGCTGTCATTGGCCTGCTGTTTTCTTCCAACGGAATTTGCCAATAGCCGTCCTTCAGGTCTAGGCTGCTTATAAATTTCGCTTCACGTAGTTGGTTTAAGATGTAGTCGATGCGTGGCATTGGGTATGCATCTTTTATAGATTTTGCGTTAATCTGTCTAAAATCTACGCATAATCTCCATTTGCCCGTCTGTTTCTTTCTCACTATCACTATGGGTGAGCTATATGGGCTTTGTGATGGTTCGATGCATCCCATTGTCAACAGTTCATCGACCTTTGTGTTGATTTCTCCCTGTATCTTTGGATTTTTCGGGTAATACCTTTGTTTTATTGGGATATCATCCTTCATCGTTATGCGATGTATCCCCACCTTTGACAGTCCCTTTACTTTCCCTAAATCCTTCAACTCCTGACTTAGAAAACTTTGTATTTCTTGTTGATCATTATTCTGAGTGACCATGATGGACATTCTTTCTACCAGCCTGCCCTGTATTCGCTTTACTGTCGGTATTCGTACTTTGTGGCCTCCACACGATATCTCTGTGTTCATAATCCGGAGGAAATTCCACCCTAAGATCAGCGCATCTATTCCTTCTGGCATGACCAGGAATGTGGATTTCCTTGTCCCCGAATCTCACGTATCCTGTCCATTGCTCTTCAATGTATCGCACCTTTCCGTCTGCCATGTATACCTGTTTGTGTGTGTTCTCCCATTTTCCCTTATTCCTCACTGTTTCCAACATCTGCTTGCTGATGAAGCTACTCGTGGCTCCGGAGTCAATTGTCGCTTTCATCTGGACTCCTGCTACTTCGATAATTGCCGACAATTGATCCTGTTCCTCTATTAGTTGGCCTATTAGTGGTGAGGAGCTTGTTGGCTGGGTCCCTGCTCGCCCCTGATAGGCTGGAACCGCCTTTCGTTTCCCGAACTCCAACAACATTCTTTTGTTATTTTCCCAATCCTTCCACACTGCCAACAGAAAATGAGTCTCTGATTGTTGCAGTCCCTTGCCCAGTGTCCGGCTCCTCCGCATCTGCGGCATGCCTGGCTTGGATTCAAGACTTTTCCATCTTGGATGTTTTTATTTTCTTGGCTTGGTCTTGAATTGTTCTCCATGCTGTTGTCTTGGCATCTTCGGCACTGTGTGACTGGTGGCCCGTAATTATTTTCTCCTCTGTGGCTTGATTGGTTGTTGTTTGTTCTTTGAGCATTGTTTGGGCGATGGAAATCTGATCGTTCTTGTTCAAGCATCTCATGTTCTTCCGCCAACTGCATCAGCTCATCTAGGTTTCTGACTTTGTGCGGCCGAACGAATATCTTCAAATCTGGAGTGCAATTTTCTAATATAACCTCCAATTGTTCGTACTCTGGTATTTTGAGGGGTCTCATCATTGTTTGCATGTCGATAATATAGTCCTTAAAATACTCGTTTCTGTTTTGTTTGCGATTTTTCACTTGATCCGCCAATTTGTTGAAGAATCCTCTTGGCAGGAAGTATTTCTTGAAGCCCTCAACGAACTCCTTCCACGATCGCCACTGCTTATTGTTTGCGACGTACCACTTGAGTGCTTTGTCTTTCAGTAGTTCTGGCATTGCTCTTGGGATCATGTCCAGCTCGATGCCATACATGTCTGCTGACCACTCGATCTGTTCTATGAACTCTAGCGGTCTGGAATTGCCGTCGAATCTGAATGTCCATTCCCTCACTTGTTTTGCCACCTTGGCGTATTCGGTGGTCCTGTTTGTTGTATGTGGTCCCGTTTTCTTGGGGTCTATCGTTTGTCTCCTTATGTCCTTCTTTGTCTCTGCGCTATCTAGGGCTCCTTCGCTGCCCCATCTTGGTGGTAAATATGGAGGAATTGCTAGTGTGGCGATGTTTATTTTCTGGAATTCCTCAGCCTCCTTGTCTACGCCATTTTCGCATGTTTTTGATGTGCTTGCTATTGTTTTCATTTTCAGATTTTTCGAGTACTTTGTCTCCAATCTATTTATTTCCTCCTTCCAGTCTGGGTCCGTTTCATTCCTTTCTACCCACTCGCCTAGCTGTTTCCTCATTTCCTCCACTGTGCCGGTCATCTCGATCCCAATCCTTTGGCCTGTAACAGATCCTCCTTCTTCATGTGGTAAATCCATCCTTTCCCCATTTTGATGTTTTCTTTACAATTTTCAAACTTTTGTTTTGTTTAAAATTTCACCAGTATAGCACGTTGGGCGCCAGTTGTAACGATCCTTTTCCGTCCTTCGGGATATTTACAATATCTCTTGGGCTAGGTTCGGCACAACAAATTTATTTTGTGCCCCGGTGAAATTAAAACACGTTTGAGTTCAGTTGCTAATGCTTAATTGTATGTTTATTCAAATCGTTAGTGGACTCGGTTGGATATGACGGTTTCTCGATGGTAGTTCTGGGCTTGGACAGCGTTGGTGAGTCACTTCGAATCCCTCGTCGTCCTTTCTTGTCTTCTTCTTGCTTCTGTAGCCGTTGCTGGTTACTGTCTCGATCTGTATAGTGTGCTTGATTTGCGCTACACACCTCTGCACCCTTTTCGCTAAGTTCGTTGAGAATGCTTTTGCTTTAAAGCTTTGGGACGAATCCCGTAGCTGTTATCACGAAGCAGGATGTTCCTCAGAAATTGGTACTCGTCAGGATATATAGATCCTGGAATTTCGGCAGTAGGATATATCCTCGTGCCTACCACTGACTTTGGATACTCCTGGAGATTGCTTGGCTTCTCTCCAATTTACTCTAGCTTGGGTACGGTGTTTGTTATCTTTACTTAAGGACTTGTTACTATCAAATGAAACTGTACAGGTTACTCGTAAGGCCTGTATAGTTCTTAGTTTTTCTGTTGCTCCTTGTGTTTCCTTGCCTGATGCCTGATGCTCTTCGCTCCAATGCCATTTGGTTTTTTTCTTGAGCAGTGCGTTTAACGGATGTGTTATCATAGCAAAATTTGGTACGAATCGTCTGTACCACGAGGCCACCCCTAGATATTGCCGTAATTCTTTTGTGCACGTGGGCGGCTTCAATTTAGCTATTGCTGCCACCTTGTCTGGGTCCGTTGCAATGCCGTTTTCTGTTACCAAGTGGCCTAGAAACCTTAGCTCCTTTCTGAAGAATTGGCACTTTTCGGCATTTATTCTTAGGTTTGCTTCTTTCAATCTCCTGAACACTTCTTGCAGGTGGACCATGTGTTCTTTGATTGTTTTGCTTACTACCACTATGTCATCTTGGTAGGCGAACGCGTTTGGTATCATTTCTGGGCCAATGACTTGGTCCAGTGCCCGTTGGAACGTTGCTGATGCAGAGTGTAACCCGAATGGCATGACTTTCCATTGGAATAAACCTTTCCCTGGGACTGTGAATGCTGTCATTGGCCTGCTGTTTTCTTCCAACGGAATTTGCCAATAGCCGTCCTTCAGGTCTAGGCTGCTTATAAATTTCGCTTCACGTAGTTGGTTTAAGATGTAGTCGATGCGTGGCATTGGGTATGCATCTTTTATAGATTTTGCGTTAATCTGTCTAAAATCTACGCATAATCTCCATTTGCCCGTCTGTTTCTTTCTCACTATCACTATGGGTGAGCTATATGGGCTTTGTGATGGTTCGATGCATCCCATTGTCAACAGTTCATCGACCTTTGTGTTGATTTCTCCCTGTATCTTTGGATTTTTCGGGTAATACCTTTGTTTTATTGGGATATCATCCTTCATCGTTATGCGATGTATCCCCACCTTTGACAGTCCCTTTACTTTCCCTAAATCCTTCAACTCCTGACTTAGAAAACTTTGTATTTCTTGTTGATCATTATTCTGAGTGACCATGATGGACATTCTTTCTACCAGCCTGCCCTGTATTCGCTTTACTGTCGGTATTCGTACTTTGTGGCCTCCACACGATATCTCTGTGTTCATAATCCGGAGGAAATTCCACCCTAAGATCAGCGCATCTATTCCTTCTGGCATGACCAGGAATGTGGATTTCCTTGTCCCCGAATCTCACGTATCCTGTCCATTGCTCTTCAATGTATCGCACCTTTCCGTCTGCCATGTATACCTGTTTGTGTGTGTTCTCCCATTTTCCCTTATTCCTCACTGTTTCCAACATCTGCTTGCTGATGAAGCTACTCGTGGCTCCGGAGTCAATTGTCGCTTTCATCTGGACTCCTGCTACTTCGATAATTGCCGACAATTGATCCTGTTCCTCTATTAGTTGGCCTATTAGTGGTGAGGAGCTTGTTGGCTGGGTCCCTGCTCGCCCCTGATAGGCTGGAACCGCCTTTCGTTTCCCGAACTCCAACAACATTCTTTTGTTATTTTCCCAATCCTTCCACACTGCCAACAGAAAATGAGTCTCTGATTGTTGCAGTCCCTTGCCCAGTGTCCGGCTCCTCCGCATCTGCGGCATGCCTGGTTTGGATTCAAGACTTTTCCATCTTGGATGTTTTTATTTTCTTGGCTTGGTCTTGAATTGTTCTCCATGCTGTTGTCTTGGCATCTTCGGCACTGTGTGACTGGTGGCCCGTAATTATTTTCTCCTCTGTGGCTTGATTGGTTGTTGTTTGTTCTTTGAGCATTGTTTGGGCGATGGAAATCTGATCGTTCTTGTTCAAGCATCTCATGTTCTTCCGCCAACTGCATCAGCTCATCTAGGTTTCTGACTTTGTGCGGCCGAACGAATATCTTCAAATCTGGAGTGCAATTTTCTAATATAACCTCCAATTGTTCGTACTCTGGTATTTTGAGGGGTCTCATCATTGTTTGCATGTCGATCATATAGTCCTTAAAATACTCGTTTCTGTTTTGTTTGCGATTTTTCACTTGATCCGCCAATTTGTTGAAGAATCCTCTTGGCAGGAAGTATTTCTTGAAGCCCTCAACGAACTCCTTCCACGATCGCCACTGCTTATTGTTTGCGACGTACCACTTGAGTGCTTTGTCTTTCAGTAGTTCTGGCATTGCTCTTGGGATCATGTCCAGCTCGATGCCATACATGTCTGCTGACCACTCGATCTGTTCTATGAACTCTAGCGGTCTGGAATTGCCGTCGAATCTGAATGTCCATTCCCTCACTTGTTTTGCCACCTTGGCGTATTCGGTGGTCCTGTTTGTTGTATGTGGTCCCGTTTTCTTGGGGTCTATCGTTTGTCTCCTTATGTCCTTCTTTGTCTCTGCGCTATCTAGGGCTCCTTCGCTGCCCCATCTTGGTGGTAAATATGGAGGAATTGCTAGTGTGGCGATGTTTATTTTCTGGAATTCCTCAGCCTCCTTGTCTACGCCATTTTCGCATGTTTTTGATGTGCTTGCTATTGTTTTCATTTTCAGATTTTTCGAGTACTTTGTCTCCAATCTATTTATTTCCTCCTTCCAGTCTGGGTCCGTTTCATTCCTTTCTACCCACTCGCCTAGCTGTTTCCTCATTTCCTCCACTGTGCCGGTCATCTCGATCCCAATCCTTTGGCCTGTCTGTAACAGATCCTCCTTCTTCATGTGGTAAATCCATCCTTTCCCCATTTTGATGTTTTTTTTACAATTTTCAAACTTTTGTTTTGTTTAAAATTTCACCAGTATAGCACGTTGGGCGCCAGTTGTAACGATCCTTTTCCGTCCTTCGGGATATTTACAATATCTCTTGGGCTAGGTTCGGCACAACAAATTTATTTTGTGCCCCGGTGAAATTAAAACACGTTTGATTTCAGTTGCTAATGCTTAATTGTATGTTTATTCAAATCGTTAGTGGACTCGGTTGGATATGACGGTTTCTCGATGGTAGTTCTGGGCTTGGACAGCGTTGGTGAGTCACTTCGAATCCCTCGTCGTCCTTTCTTGTCTTCTTCTTGCTTCTGTAGCCGTTGCTGGTTACTGTCTCGATCTGTATAGTGTGCTTGATTTGCGCTACACACCTCTGCACCCTTTTCGCTAAGTTCGTTGAGAATGCTTTTGCTTTAAAGCTTTGGGACGAATCCCGTAGCTGTTATCACGAAGCAGGATGTTCCTCAGAAATTGGTACTCGTCAGGATATATAGATCCTGGAATTTCGGCAGTAGGATATATCCTCGTGCCTACCACTGACTTTGGATACTCCTGGAGATTGCTTGGCTTCTCTCCAATTTACTCTAGCTTGGGTACGGTGTTTGTTATCTTTACTTAAGGACTTGTTACTATCAAATGAAACTGTACAGGTTACTCGTAAGGCCTGTATAGTTCTTAGTTTTTCTGTTGCTCCTTGTGTTTCCTTGATAAGTTTCTTAAGGTTACTCGTAAGGCCTTAATTACTTGTTACTTGATCACGACTTGATGACTTGATGCTTTGCTTGATGGGCGTTGCCTTTATATAGGCAGTTCCCACGGCCTCAGGAATATCTTGGTGTAGTACCGCTATACAGCTGGTACATTTCCATCGGCCCTCTGCTTTCACCCACGCATCCACTTGTTGCTATGCGTGGTGAAAGTCCCGTAGATCCGTAAATATGTCCACTTTCTTTGTGGCTGAGCGCCCATTTATTCCCTTGTCCTTGTCTAGCTCCCTTGTATCTACGTGCTTCCATCACTTTCACGCATTGGCGTCGCCTTTCTATTGGCCGCCCTTCGTATCCCGTTGACTCTCTCTGCTTTCTCTGCCAGCGCTGCCGTCGCCCGTCGCTCCCTTTGATCCACTCGTCATACCCAATTTCACCCATATTTGCTCAATATTATTATTTACATACATAAATACTAATTGTATTAACTAAATTATCGTTTAAACATAATTAGCCTGATTAATTTAATATATTACATTATTTAATTCCCCATGCAAATACACTTTCATACGCATCTCGCATCCATTAGATAGCGGGCTTCCCCCATGGCTCATCCCTCCCCCTTCGGCTTGCATATTCCCCTCACACATCCACAAACCATTATTGCTTCTCGCATCTATGCTTTCCCCCTACTCTCCGATTCACAAGCATAGCCATCACTTGGTTTCGTTTCGGTACCAAGCGTCCCCCGCACCCGTCTTTCGGGCTTGCTTGGTCATCACTTTTGTTTTCTCTCGCTCACGAAATTCTTTTGGTGGAATAAACCTTTCCCTGGGACTGTGAATGCTGTCATTGGCCTGCTGTTTTCTTCCAACGGAATTTGCCAATAGCCGTCCTTCAGGTCTAGGCTGCTTATAAATTTCGCTTCACGTAGTTGGTTTAAGATGTAGTCGATGCGTGGCATTGGGTATGCATCTTTTATAGATTTTGCGTTAATCTGTCTAAAATCTACGCATAATCTCCATTTGCCCGTCTGTTTCTTTCTCACCATCACTATGGGTGAGCTATATGGGCTTTGTGATGGTTCGATGCATCCCATTGTCAACAGTTCATCGACCTTTGTGTTGATTTCTCCCTGTATCTTTGGATTTTTCGGGTAATACCTTTGTTTTATTGGGATATCATCCTTCATCGTTATGCGATGTATCCCCACCTTTGACAGTCCCTTAACTTTCCCTAAATCCTTCAACTCCTGACTTAGAAAACTTTGTATTTCTTGTTGATCATTATTCTGAGTGACCATGATGGACATTCTTTCTACCAGCCTGCCCTGTATTCGCTTTACTGTCGGTAGTCGTACTTTGTGGCCTCCACACGATATCTCTGTGTTCATAATCCGGAGGAAATTCCACCCTAAGATCAGCGCATCTATTCCTTCTGGCATGACCAGGAATGGCATGTGGATTTCCTTGTCCCCGAATCTAACGTATCCTGTCCATTGCTCTTCAATGTATCGCACCTTTCCGTCTGCCATGTATACCTGTTTGTGTGTGTTCTCCCATTTTCCCTTATTCCTCACTGTTTCCAACATCTGCTTGCTGATGAAGCTACTCGTGGCTCCGGAGTCAATTGTCGCTTTCATCTGGACTCCTGCTACTTCGATAATTGCCGACAATTGATCCTGATTCCTCTATTAGTTGGCCTATTAGTGGTGAGGAGCTTGTTG
Organism: Drosophila willistoni; assembly: GCF_018902025.1. Lineage (NCBI taxonomy): Eukaryota > Metazoa > Arthropoda > Insecta > Diptera > Drosophilidae > Drosophila > Drosophila willistoni. Next base: position 193,483 of record NW_025814235.1, read on the forward strand.
GCTGGGTCCCTGCTCGCCCCTGATAGGCTGGAACCGCCTTTCGTTTCCCGAACTCCAACAACATTCTTTTGTTATTTTCCCAATCCTTCCACACTGCCAACAGTGTCCGGCTCCTCCGCATCTGCGGCATGCCTGGTTTGGATTCAAGACTTTTCCATCTTGGATGTTTTTATTTCTTGGCTTGGTCTTGAATTGTTCTCCATGCTGTTGTCTTGGCATCTTCGGCACTGTGTGACTGGTGGCCCGTAATTATTTTCTCCTCTGTGGCTTGATTGGTTGTTGTGTGTTCTTTGAGCATTGTTTGGGCGATGGAAATCTGATCGTTCTTGTTCAAGCATCTCATGTTCTTCCGCCAACTGCATCAGCTCATCTAGGTTTCTGACTCTGTGCGGCCGAACGAATATCTTCAAATCTGGAGTGCAATTTTCTAATATAACCTCCAATTGTTCGTACTCTGGTATTTTGAGGGGTCTCATCATTGTTTGCATGTCGATCATATAGTCCTTAAAATACTCGTTTCTGTTTTGTTTGCGATTTTTCACTTGATCCGCCAATTTGTTGAAGAATCCTCTTGGCAGGAAGTATTTCTTGAAGCCCTCAACGAACTCCTTCCACGATCGCCACTGCTTATTGTTTGCGACGTACCACTTGAGTGCTTTGTCTTTCAGTAGTTCTGGCATTGCTCTTGGGATCATGTCCAGCTCGATGCCATACATGTCTGCTGACCACTCGATCTGTTCTATGAACTCTAGCGGTCTGGAATTGCCGTCGAATCTGAATGTCTATTCCCTCACTTGTTTTGCCACCTTGGCGTATTCGGTGGTCCTGTTTGTTGTATGTGGTCCCGTTTTCTTGGGGTCTATCGTTTGTCTCCTTATGTCCTTCTTTGTCTCTGCGCTATCTAGGGCTCCTTCGCTGCCCCATCTTGGTGGTAAATATGGAGGAATTGCTAGTGTGGCGATGTTTATTTTCTGGAATTCCTCAGCCTCCTTGTCTACGCCATTTTCGCATGTTTTTGATGTGCTTGCTATTGTTTTCATTTTCAGATTTTTCGAGTACTTTGTCTCCAATCTATTTATTTCCTCCTTCCAGTCTGGGTCCGTTTCATTCCTTTCTACCCACTCGCCTAGCTGTTTCCTCATTTCCTCCACTGTGCCGGTCATCTCGATCACAATCCTTTGGCCTGTCTGTAACAGATCCTCCTTCTTCATGTGGTAAATCCATCCTTTCCCCATTTTGATGTTTTTTTTACAATTTTCAAACTTTTGTTTTGTTTAAAATTTCACCAGTATAGCACGTTGGGCGCCAGTTGTAACGATCCTTTTCCGTCCTTCGGATATTTACAATATCTCTTGGGCTAGGTTCGGCACAACAAATTTATTTTGTGCCCCGGTGAAATTAAAACACGTTTGATTTCAGTTGCTAATGCTTAATTGTATGTTTATTCAAATCGTTAGTGGACTCGGTTGGATATGACGGTTTCTCGATGGTAGTTCTGGGCTTGGACAGCGTTGGTGAGTCACTTCGAATCCCTCGTCGTCCTTTCTTGTCTTCTTCTTGCTTCTGTAGCCGTTGCTGGTTACTGTCTCGATCTGTATAGTGTGCTTGATTTGCGCTACACACCTCTGCACCCTTTTCGCTAAGTTCGTTGAGAATGCTTTTGCTTTAAAGCTTTGGGACGAATCCCGTAGCTGTTATCACGAAGCAGGATGTTCCTCAGAAATTGGTACTCGTCAGGATATATAGATCCTGGAATTTCGGCAGTAGGATATATCCTCGTGCCTACCACTGACTTTGGATACTCCTGGAGATTGCTTGGCTTCTCTCCAATTTACTCTAGCTTGGGTACGGTGTTTGTTATCTTTACTTAAGGACTTGTTACTATCAAATGAAACTGTACAGGTTACTCGTAAGGCCTGTATAGTTCTTAGTTTTTCTGTTGCTCCTTGTGTTTCCTTGATAAGTTTCTTAAGGTTACTCGTAAGGCCTTAATTACTTGTTACTTGATCACGACTTGATGCTTTGCTTGATGGGCGTTGCCTTTATATAGGCAGTTCCCACGGCCTCAGGAATATCTTGGTGTAGTACCGCTATACAGCTGGTACATTTCCATCGGCCCTCTGCTTTCACCCACGCATCCACTTGTTGCTATGCGTGGTGAAAGTCCCGTAGATCCGTAAATATGTCCACTTTCTTTGTGGCTGAGCGCCCATTTATTCCCTTGTCCTTGTCTAGCTCCCTTGTATCTACGTGCTTCCATCACTTTCACGCATTGGCGTCGCCTTTCTATTGGCCGCCCTTCGTATCCCGTTGACTCTCTCTGCTTTCTCTGCCAGCGCTGCCGTCGCCCGTCGCTCCCTTTGATCCACTCGTCATACCCAATTTCACCCATATTTGCTCAATATTATTATTTACATACATAAATACTAATTGTATTAACTAAATTATCGTTTAAACATAATTAGCCTGATTAATTTAATATATTACATTATTTAATTCCCCATGCAAATACACTTTCATACGCATCTCGCATCCATTAGATAGCGGGCTTCCCCCATGGCTCATCCCTCCCCCTTCGGCTTGCATATTCCCCTCACACATCCACAAACCATTATTGCTTCTCGCATCTATGCTTTCCCCCCTACTCTCCGATTCACAAGCATAGCCATCACTTGGTTTCGTTTCGGTACCAAGCGTCCCCCGCACCCGTCTTTCGGGCTTGCTTGGTCATCACTTTTGTTTTCTCTCGCTCACGAAATTCTTTTGGTGGAATAAACCTTTCCCTGGGACTGTGAATGCTGTCATTGGCCTGCTGTTTTCTTCCAACGGAATTTGCCAATAGCCGTCCTTCAGGTCTAGGCTGCTTATAAATTTCGCTTCACGTAGTTGGTTTAAGATGTAGTCGATGCGTGGCATTGGGTATGCATCTTTTATAGATTTTGCGTTAATCTGTCTAAAATCTACGCATAATCTCCATTTGCCCGTCTGTTTCTTTCTCACCATCACTATGGGTGAGCTATATGGGCTTTGTGATGGTTCGATGCATCCCATTGTCAACAGTTCATCGACCTTTGTGTTGATTTCTCCCTGTATCTTTGGATTTTTCGGGTAATACCTTTGTTTTATTGGGATATCATCCTTCATCGTTATGCGATGTATCCCCACCTTTGACAGTCCCTTAACTTTCCCTAAATCCTTCAACTCCTGACTTAGAAAACTTTGTATTTCTTGTTGATCATTATTCTGAGTGACCATGATGGACATTCTTTCTACCAGCCTGCCCTGTATTCGCTTTACTGTCGGTAGTCGTACTTTGTGGCCTCCACACGATATCTCTGTGTTCATAATCCGGAGGAAATTCCACCCTAAGATCAGCGCATCTATTCCTTCTGGCATGACCAGGAATGGCATGTGGATTTCCTTGTCCCCGAATCTAACGTATCCTGTCCATTGCTCTTCAATGTATCGCACCTTTCCGTCTGCCATGTATACCTGTTTGTGTGTGTTCTCCCATTTTCCCTTATTCCTCACTGTTTCCAACATCTGCTTGCTGATGAAGCTACTCGTGGCTCCGGAGTCAATTGTCGCTTTCATCTGGACTCCTGCTACTTCGATAATTGCCGACAATTGATCCTGATTCCTCTATTAGTTGGCCTATTAGTGGTGAGGAGCTTGTTGGCTGGGTCCCTGCTCGCCCCTGATAGGCTGGAACCGCCTTTCGTTTCCCGAACTCCAACAACATTCTTTTGTTATTTTCCCAATCCTTCCACACTGCCAACAGTGTCCGGCTCCTCCGCATCTGCGGCATGCCTGGTTTGGATTCAAGACTTTTCCATCTTGGATGTTTTTATTTTCTTGGCTTGGTCTTGAATTGTTCTCCATGCTGTTGTCTTGGCATCTTCGGCACTGTGTGACTGGTGGCCCGTAATTATTTTCTCCTCTGTGGCTTGATTGGTTGTTGTGTGTTCTTTGAGCATTGTTTGGGCGATGGAAATCTGATCGTTCTTGTTCAAGCATCTCATGTTCTTCCGCCAACTGCATCAGCTCATCTAGGTTTCTGACTCTGTGCGGCCGAACGAATATCTTCAAATCTGGAGTGCAATTTTCTAATATAACCTCCAATTGTTCGTACTCTGGTATTTTGAGGGGTCTCATCATTGTTTGCATGTCGATCATATAGTCCTTAAAATACTCGTTTCTGTTTTGTTTGCGATTTTTCACTTGATCCGCCAATTTGTTGAAGAATCCTCTTGGCAGGAAGTATTTCTTGAAGCCCTCAACGAACTCCTTCCACGATCGCCACTGCTTATTGTTTGCGACGTACCACTTGAGTGCTTTGTCTTTCAGTAGTTCTGGCATTGCTCTTGGGATCATGTCCAGCTCGATGCCATACATGTCTGCTGACCACTCGATCTGTTCTATGAACTCTAGCGGTCTGGAATTGCCGTCGAATCTGAATGTCTATTCCCTCACTTGTTTTGCCACCTTGGCGTATTCGGTGGTCCTGTTTGTTGTATGTGGTCCCGTTTTCTTGGGGTCTATCGTTTGTCTCCTTATGTCCTTCTTTGTCTCTGCGCTATCTAGGGCTCCTTCGCTGCCCCATCTTGGTGGTAAATATGGAGGAATTGCTAGTGTGGCGATGTTTATTTTCTGGAATTCCTCAGCCTCCTTGTCTACGCCATTTTCGCATGTTTTTGATGTGCTTGCTATTGTTTTCATTTTCAGATTTTTCGAGTACTTTGTCTCCAATCTATTTATTTCCTCCTTCCAGTCTGGGTCCGTTTCATTCCTTTCTACCCACTCGCCTAGCTGTTTCCTCATTTCCTCCACTGTGCCGGTCATCTCGATCACAATCCTTTGGCCTGTCTGTAACAGATCCTCCTTCTTCATGTGGTAAATCCATCCTTTCCCCATTTTGATGTTTTTTTTACAATTTTCAAACTTTTGTTTTGTTTAAAATTTCACCAGTATAGCACGTTGGGCGCCAGTTGTAACGATCCTTTTCCGTCCTTCGGGATATTTACAATATCTCTTGGGCTAGGTTCGGCACAACAAATTTATTTTGTGCCCCGGTGAAATTAAAACACGTTTGATTTCAGTTGCTAATGCTTAATTGTATGTTTATTCAAATCGTTAGTGGACTCGGTTGGATATGACGGTTTCTCGATGGTAGTTCTGGGCTTGGACAGCGTTGGTGAGTCACTTCGAATCCCTCGTCGTCCTTTCTTGTCTTCTTCTTGCTTCTGTAGCCGTTGCTGGTTACTGTCTCGATCTGTATAGTGTGCTTGATTTGCGCTACACACCTCTGCACCCTTTTCGCTAAGTTCGTTGAGAATGCTTTTGCTTTAAAGCTTTGGGACGAATCCCGTAGCTGTTATCACGAAGCAGGATGTTCCTCAGAAATTGGTACTCGTCAGGATATATAGATCCTGGAATTTCGGCAGTAGGATATATCCTCGTGCCTACCACTGACTTTGGATACTCCTGGAGATTGCTTGGCTTCTCTCCAATTTACTCTAGCTTGGGTACGGTGTTTGTTATCTTTACTTAAGGACTTGTTACTATCAAATGAAACTGTACAGGTTACTCGTAAGGCCTGTATAGTTCTTAGTTTTTCTGTTGCTCCTTGTGTTTCCTTGATAAGTTTCTTAAGGTTACTCGTAAGGCCTTAATTACTTGTTACTTGATCACGACTTGATGCTTTGCTTGATGGGCGTTGCCTTTATATAGGCAGTTCCCACGGCCTCAGGAATATCTTGGTGTAGTACCGCTATACAGCTGGTACATTTCCATCGGCCCTCTGCTTTCACCCACGCATCCACTTGTTGCTATGCGTGGTGAAAGTCCCGTAGATCCGTAAATATGTCCACTTTCTTTGTGGCTGAGCGCCCATTTATTCCCTTGTCCTTGTCTAGCTCCCTTGTATCTACGTGCTTCCATCACTTTCACGCATTGGCGTCGCCTTTCTATTGGCCGCCCTTCGTATCCCGTTGACTCTCTCTGCTTTCTCTGCCAGCGCTGCCGTCGCCCGTCGCTCCCTTTGATCCACTCGTCATACCCAATTTCACCCATATTTGCTCAATATTATTATTTACATACATAAATACTAATTGTATTAACTAAATTATCGTTTAAACATAATTAGCCTGATTAATTTAATATATTACATTATTTAATTCCCCATGCAAATACACTTTCATACGCATCTCGCATCCATTAGATAGCGGGCTTCCCCAATGGCTCATCCCTCCCCCTTCGGCTTGCATATTCCCCTCACACATCCACAAACCATTATTGCTTCTCGCATCTATGCTTTCCCCCCTACTCCCCGATTCACAAGCATACCCCTCACTTGGTTTCGTTTCGGTACCAAGCGTCCCCCGCACCCGTCTTTCGGGCTTGCTTGGTCATCACTTTTATTTTCTCTCGCTCACGAAATTCTTTTGGTGCTCGCATTCTAACTGCTAACGACCCATTGGCCACCGGTATTCTCCCTTGCCGTCACTCACGCATAGTGTACGTGTGACGTGCCTGTATGTACGCTAATGCATGCATTTATATTTGCCTCTCCATGCTCTTAATTTATCTAATGAGGCCAATGCCCCCTTTTTGCATGCAATTATGCCCTCAAGCCCGGTTTCATTTACTCTTATACAGCCACTAATATTCATTATGCCTCCCACGCATCTTCACGCTTGTACGAAATCGCCAGCGGTTGCGTGTGGTTCGATCTGTCATGTTCGATTGCAAATCATGGGTTCGACTTGGTTCGATCGAGCCATGTTGGACTTGGCTGCCCATCGCATGTGCGTGTATAGTGGTTTTTTATTATGCTTCCCACGCATCTTCCCGCTTGTACGAAATCGCCAGCGGTTGCGTGGGGTTCGATCGGCCATGTTCGACCGGCCTCTTTCATTCGCTCTTATACGACCGAACTTATCGTATTATGTTTCCCACGCATCTTCCCGCTTGTACGAAATTGCCAGCGGTTGCGTGGGGTTCGATCGGCCATGTTCGGCCGGCCTTGTTTCATTTGTTCATTTACAGCCGATTTCACTCTTATACCGCCAATTCTATTCTTATACAACCAATTCTGTGCTTGGTCTTATATCGTGTATTTAGTTTGTGTCTTGGCTGCGTTTGTATCTGGCTGTTTGTTGTATCTTGTTTGTTGTGGCTTTGTAGCTTGTTTGTTGTAGCTTGTTTGTTGTGTGGGACATTATTCTTGTCTATATAATGTTCCTCACAATATATTGCAGCCGTGCGCCTTGTTGAGTTGTGTAAAACTGATATATTGCTGCTTTGTTAAATTATTCTCCAATAAAAAAGCTAATGCTTCAATATTAGAAATGCGATCTGGTCCTGCTTGATTTGTTATTTCGGGACTTACAACATTTTCCTCAGTCATTACATTTCGCAATACGCCAACCAATTTATTTTCGTTACTTTCACGGGCAGACGCAGAGGTGGCATGCAAAAGTAATGCAGTAGGGCAGTCATTTTGAACGGCAACTTCTGATGCCATTTGCCTTCGTAGTCTGGGCCCGGCCTTGGCATATCCTACTTTTGGACGACCCATCTTCGATGGTGATGGCTTAGCAGTATCCTCCACTTCAATTTTTATTTCCATACATTTTGCAAACCAAGGTGGTTTGAAGGGCTGCCACAAAAAGAGAGTTGCCACCCCATAAAAAAAAAAATTGTTTTTCAGCTAACTGAAGTGTTTACTATTAATAAAAAATAACATTTTCTTAATATTTCACCATAAATTTTATGACTTTATGCCGCCCATTATGAAAAATCGCCCATAGTGCATTGGGTAAACAATCTTGTCGATCAGTGCTAGTTATTGTCTTTGTACAGATGGTTGTCGTGTTGATTTGGCTAGCTTCTTGCAATTGTGAGCGGCACTCAGCCCGAATATCAGCTGGAGTTTTTCCTGATATTGAGAACATTTTGTTATGATCAATCAGCTTATTTCTAAGCGGAGCGTCATATTCATAATTCTCTGACATAGTATAATTATATATATTTTACACTGTACGGTAAAAAAAAATATATAAAGAGAAAAAACAAAAAACAAACATACAGAGCAAAAAGAGTTTTATTGCCCTTCTTGTGTGCCTTCGCACAGAATGTCTTGCCCAGCGGGCAGTTGATGATAACAAACAGTACTACTATCAGTGCTTTTGATTTTGTACAAGTTGCCGACACTGCACTTAGCAGCGCCCGAAAGTACCGGTGCGTGCTATGTTGTTTAGCACAAAAGCGAATACACGCGTAAAGCGGAGTTTACAAAATAACTTTAATCAAGCGCGACACGACCGTTCTCTTTGAAGGTAGATAAGAAACTCAGCCAAATGTGTGACCAAAAAAAAAAAACGAACCGATCAGTGCATATGGGCAAATGTCTTGATATATGTATGTATGTGCATGCGTATGTACACAAATAAGTAAGTATATATGTACCTATGTATGTATGCACGCGCGTTGGGTTTTTTTACTAAAATACTTTAATAATTTTTGTCTTTTAATCTTTCACGCGGACTTGGCAAACAGCTGTGGAAAATACATGTACATGTGGGTGTAAACGAGTTTTACATATGTATGCATGGTTGCACGTATATGTATATGTAAGTGGATGACGAAAATAAAAGTGGAATAGGACAAGTGAAAAAAAATGCGTGGTCGTGGAATGAAAAAAAAAACGTTGGACAAACACACCATATAACCTTGGAACAGGTCAGGTATGAATGTACATACAAGTATATAAAAGTGTGTAGGTCGCCATGGAAGAGCGGGAAACCTCACACTTTTATGGCGTAGCGACATGTCTCCGACGACATATCTCCGCCCAGTACATTTTTCTGGCGGAGATATGTCGCTTTTTAAACGGCAAAGATATGACGTTGTAAAACGACATATCATCGCCGATGATCTGCGCGGAGATATGTATGTCGTTTCGAAACGTCATATCTCCGCGCGAAATTATGTATTTATGTACATTCAATAAATGAACTATCGACTCGAACTTATTTTGAGTATGTACATATGCATTCCTAATAACTATAGAGATATTATAAAGTTTGAAATCAGAATAATCAATTCTTTCACAGAAATTATAAATTCAATTTATTTGTTCATGTTACATTTTTTTTACGTTTTATGAACGAAATTATATTTGGTTTCATTTTTTTTTTAATAATTAATATTTTTTTTAATTATAAATGAATACATTGAGATTTGCCTCAATGACTTCTTGGTTACAGCTTGGACATTTAGGCTTCCTATTTGAATTGTCCTCGTTGTGGGAAAGAATTTGATCCCAACACATGGCACAAATATTTACATGATTGCATAGACGCAGCAAAACTGACTTTGGATTTGTTAAGCATACATTGCATGGGTTTATTTGAACAATTGATTTATCTGATAGCTGACTTAAGTTGGAAGCATTCGAGGACAGCGATGACGTTGAAGACTTCACTTCAGGCGACATCTTACATAAAATTGTTTCATTGTCCACACTGTTGAATAGGTCTTGCTTTGAAAATCTCTCATTGAGGGCCACAATGCGTGTCAAAACCCCAAAAATATAGATATCTCCCTTGTCTAAATGCCAAGTGGGGGTAACGCGCGAGAACTTCGTTTAAAATTAATTCTGATTTATTTATTTCACAAGATATCCCGACACACACGAAATGGTTCGGGTTGAAAAGTTACAATATCGAAAAATAAGAGCGCAAGGAAAACGAACGGGTGTTCGGCTTAAAAACTCGTACGTAATTGAATATGGCGATGCACATCAGAAAAACTAGGCACGCCCCTCAGAGTCACCGTAGCCGCCGAGGATCAAAAAACCCTCCTCACTCCTCACTGCTCTTCGCCGCTCAATGCTGTTCACCCGGTAGCGTGAACATGCGCAATTTAAAAAAAAGAGGGGAGGAGGTAGTAAAGGTTTATCAATTCATTAATCTATGAGGTCCCATAAAAAATTTTAATTTTTAGGACAATTAAAGTAATTTATTAATAATTTAATAATATAATTGTAGTAAAACTTGTTGGAAAATTCTAAAAATTATTTAATAAAAAAAGTCTAAAAAAATGAATGAATTTAAAATAAAAATTGGAAAAGAAAGATATAAAAGGTTTGTAAATAAAAAAAGAAATTATAATAAAAATAAATATTCGAAATTAATTTTCAAAATGAATGATACTTAATGTATTTTTTTGCATATATACCTATACATGTACATACACAATGTGTATTACACATGTATATTTATAAATACAGTGCACATACAAAGAAAACATTGGCGTTTAAATTTATTTCAATTAAATAAGTTTTTTCCGAAATTTTCTAACATTAAATTTTGCAACCCTCAATGGTGCTGTTATTTTCACCGCAGCTGTATGTGCAAGCCATATATGTACATATGTTTATGGCTACTACTGTATCTATATATACTGTCAAAAATAGGCGATTTGTCAGATGTCGCCCCAGAATTTCAGGGGACATGCCATACAAATTTGCGGCGACATTTAGCATTGTGTGTCCTAGCGCCTCGGACATTCTCTCGAATTTTCGGCGACGTGTCGCCGGAAATTCCGCTGAAGACGAAGAACCAAGTCGCTCGAATGTTCAACGGAACTTGCGGCGAAATTTCGCCGGAATGTCCGAGTAAAATAGCGGTTGAATTTTCAATCGAATTTGCGGCGACATGTCGACCAAACATTAATGGACATTTGATTCACAAAAATAAGTGAGAATATAATTTTATACAATTCTGTTAATATTATTTAAATTTATGTTGCATTCTTATTTCTATTTTTTTGTTTATTGAATGTATTTTTGGCACAGGCCAAACTAGTTCTGAGGGTGTTTTTGGGAGGGTCGCCGGTGTGAAAGTTTTCAATTGATTCTAAAAAGATAAAAATTTATCAGGCAATGAAGAATGCACGTTCTCAAATTTATATTGCTTACCTAGCAACACGGACAGGAAATTGGGATAAGCTTTCAAGCTATATTTTGCATTCCTCCCATCTACATTATGGCTTTCAATCAGGTCGTCGGCCAAAACTTGCCGAATAGATTTCCCAGGCGCAGCTCGGAAATGAGAAGCTTAATTTTTTTCACCTGCCAAATGGAAAACACATGAAAAACATTAAAATAAGTTTCTATTTAGTTTTCATAAAAATAGCCTACGAAATGTTTCCGATTGTCCGTACCCAGTTTACTCTCCATGACTATAAGCTGTTCGACATTTCTTATAGGGAAGGCGTTGCTGGGTGTTTCCTCCTGAGTCATCATCCTCATCATCTGCTTGTTCATTGTCGTCTGCGTAGCGACTAGCCCCTTCAGCTCCTGCACCTCTGTCATTATTTGCCTCAACATGACAGCGTTGGCTGAAAGAAATGTTTGCAAAAAGAAATCAGTATTAAAATACAGGCTGCCAATAAATTCTTTACAAGTACTTACTTATCTCAGGTTCATTAGATTCTGTAATAAGTTTAAAAAAGAAAAGAGAAAATTAAAAATTTTTAATATTTCGCTAATTATTATTAATATACTTACTTTGTTCTGCGCCATCTGAGCGAAGGGTCGCGTCTGTAATATATGAAATAAGGGAAAAAAATTACTAAAATATTTTTAATTTCCTGAACATTATTCAAATGCTTACCCGATTCTGCCACTTCGAAACTCATTTTCATCATTTTCTTGGAGCTTCCTTGGTCGGCCATTCTGAAGAAAAAAATATATTATTTACTGTTGACACTCAAAATTCAAATTCCCCCCCTTTTTTTTGGTTTTTCGAACTATGGTGGGTGAATCTTCCAAAGATAATGCGCCGTCGCAATAAATATGCCCGATTCATACTAACAGTATGCCTACGGACTAAACACCTCCATTTCCCTATTTCTAAACCCCCCTTATACGGCATGGCTACCGCTTTGGTCACAAAATCGGACACAGAAAACTTTTCCAAAGTTGATGCCGTTTCTTAATCGGTGAAATATATTCCTATACTGCTTGAGCTTATAGGCTTATTTAAAAAACTTCCAATCTCTCCAAATCGTTTTCCTACAATAAATATTTCACCAAGCTGCTCTGAGAAAGAAACTATCTGAAATGGGATATTTTCACCTATGAAACAAAAATTATCTGGCCTTCTATTGCTAAGAGTGCATCCCTTCACTTTTAAACAATTTTCACCTAACTCTATTTCTTCCACCTCCCCCACAATTAAACTATCTTCTGCAATTTTCCTTAAAAATTTGCGTTGGTTTTCGGACAAATCTCTTAAGAGTTTGCAAATAATTTTCGAAAGAGTATAAGGAGCCTGAAATCGGATCGCCGATCAACACTCGCTGAAAGGTTTCCACATTACTGTGTGTTTTTTTTGGAGCATAGCAACCTGTAAGCACAGTGAAGCAATAAAAACTCGTAATACTGGTCACCATTCATTGTATCTTTAAGAGCTACAATCCCAGTAGACAACAAAAACTGTCTGTACTCAGTTGCCTTCCAATTCGGAAGCTCTACTAATGATCTCGGCTTTCTTGCAAACTCTTTCGGAATATATTTTCGCATGGATATTAATGCTTCGGAAATTTTCTCTTTGTCAGTTTTTGATATTTTACTGACAACTTTATAAGTATTTATTCTAGTCAAAAATTTACGCATGACACCCAATTCAACAAGATGCATGCAGTCGAGTGGTATTTGTGTTATCATTAAAACACCAATTTTTTCAAATGCGGACTGAATGTTTAAATATTCGGCTTGATGATGCGACGGATACTTTCTATTGCGAAAGTCTTCATCTGAGATTAATTCAGCACTTTTAGCGATAAATGTATAAACAGAGTCAACTTTTCGTTACATCTGAATGCATTTGCTACAACCGTGACTAGAAGTATGACCAGGCGTGTCAGTAACAAATGCTCTTGCAGGAGCATCACACACAATACCGCAAAGTTCTAAGTGAACTTTTTTATTTCCAATGGTTAAGCCATTTTTCATAATCTCGGACAACTCAATTGTGAATTCGGACAAAAATTCATCGGAGTTAAATGGCTTATTGTGAGCCATAAATACTCCGATCGGCAAAACAGGACATTTATAAATATTATTTAAACTAATAAGTATGGGCCACAATTGCGCACGCGAACTATTAAACAACGGAAGTCCGCCGACATTAATATCGATGCTTAATACATCGGGAATCTTGGACAAAATAGAAAGTTTATTTAATTGCTTTGACAAGCCTATATGTAAATAGGTGCCGCCTCCTATTACAGCAATGTTCTCTAAAACCAAGAAATATTGTAATTTCAACAATATTTTCGTTTAATGAAAATAGTGCGAACAAAAGTTTCAAATAGCCCGCGTATTCGAGTATCTGAAATTTGACATCTGGCAACACTATCTCAAAATTTGACAGCATAGCTCGCAAATAACAATTGAGTGTTTTTTTTTTCTTTACGCTCAATCTCTGAGCAAAAGCGAAACAACTGAAAAAATTTGCTCCCACCCTGAGTAAGAGAGTTTTTTCTATTTTGCTTCAGTCTTTGCTTGAGCGTTGTTGTTGATTTCTTGGTGTTGAAATCTTTTAACGATTCTCTTTTCGGGAGTAATATAATTGTCGCTCGCGTGTTGAGACTCAGTGAGTGAGTGAATGACTGAATAACTCAATTCAAAAAGTCCTGTAAACACTCTTTAAGGTTTTTTTATACCCTTGCAGAGGGTATTATAAAATTGGTCAGATGTTTGTAACGCACAGAAGGACGTTTCCGACCCCATAAAGTATATATATTCTTGATCAACATGAGAAGCTGAGTTGATATAGCTATGTCCGTCTGTCCATCCGTTTGTGCGTATGCGTTTTACTCAGCCATGTTAAGAGCTATCGGGCTGAAATTTTTTTTGGGGCTTTTTATTACCCGGGAAAAATAAAGTATGAAAATCTTTAGGATCGGACCACTATATCATATAGCTCTAGAAGAAACATTTTTGCAAAAATTTGAGTATCGCCATAAAATTTACCAATATGCTAGTATTGAATATAAAATCTAGATAAATCGGATTAATAGAACACAAGTTACAGTCAATATAAATCGGTTCAAACGTTGCCGGCAGCGCTGCTTGCTGCCTACTACGTCATTATCAACAGAGCACACGCATACACACACAGACGCAACGCTACGCTGAACTGAATGTGTATGCGTGCTTTGCTTTGCTTAGGGAATAATGGAAGAAGAAGAAAAAATGTAGTAAAAAGAGTAATAATTTGAATGTTTTGTTTGTGTATTGATGAATTATGTTGCAGGGAAAGAAATTTCAAAAAGTAAAAATATTATTGCTAATGACTGGAAGGGTATATAAACTTCGGCATAGCAGAAGTTAGCTTCTTTGATATTTTTTAATAAATAATACTTACTTTATTTTTATTTTGCGTTTTTTTATACCCTTGCAGAGGGTACTATAAAATTGGTCAGATGTTTGTAACGCACAGAAGCAGACGTTTCCGACCCCATAAAGTATATATTCTTGATCAGCATGAGAAGCTGAGTTGATATAGCCATGTCCGTCTGTCCGTCCGTCTGTGCGTATGCGTTTTACTCAGCCGTTTTAAGAGCTATCGGTCTGAAATTTTGTTTCGGGGTTTTTTATTACCCGGGAAAAATAAAGTATGAAATTCATAAGGATCGGACCACTATATCATATAGCTCTAGAAGAACTAGAAGAAACATGAAATTTACATATGTGATAATATTGGATATAAAACCCCAGATCCCAAAATTTGAATGTGATCGGATAAATATAACACAAGTTACAGTCAACATAATAATCGGCTCTGCTCCCAGCTCAGCCGGCAGCGCTGCTTGCTGTCTACTACGTCTTTCGTCATCAACAGAGTACATGCATACACACACAGACGCAACGCTACATAAAGTGTATGTGTATGCGTGCGTTGCTTTGCTTTGTGAATAAGGGAAGAAGAAGAACAAATTGTAAAATAGAGAGTAAAATTGTTTTGTTTGTATATTGATGAATTGAGTTGCAGAAAACAAATTTTGAACATGTAAAATTATTATTACCAAGGACTGCAAGGGTATATAAACTTCGGCATAGCCGATGTTAGCTTCTTTGATATTTTTTGTTTATTTTTCCTAATGTAAGTAATAAGTCAAAAATATTTAATTTTATTAATTATTATTCTTTTTTTTCTAGCTTCAATCGAATACTTGATTAACAATAGAAAAAATATTTGTTTGTTTGTTTCTTTAGTTTAGAATATAGTTGTAAACTATCAACCTAACAAGCACTACATATGTAGCTACTACGGCCATCGGCTTATACGATACCCACATCCATACACTAGCCTGGGATTCGAACCCGGATCCCCGTTGTTCAGTATCCTTTATGACCGGGCCACTTAGACAAAATGGAAAAAATAAAAACAAAACAATATAAATGAATTCAATGAATATTTCCTATTTATCTATATATATAAAATTGTAAGCCGTTTTTTTTTAATCTAATAAGTCAATAAGGAATCAACCAATTTCGCCCATTGTTTATTTTAATGATGGAAATGCTGCACATAGAGTATTAGAGCCTCCAGCAACTACACTAACAGCTTTTTTCAAATTATGTGAAACGGATGAATTTGCAAGAACCCTATTATATGCGGAAGTACCACGATATTTTACTTGGAATGCAACAACAAAAAAATTTCAACGACGAAGAAGAGGAAATCCTGTGGATGTCTACCAAGGTGTTTTTTCAACGGATACTTTAGGCCGTATTTGTACAATAAGTCCAAAAAATGTTGAATGCTTTTTTTTACGATTGTTGTTGGTGAACGTAGTGAACGTGGGCCACAGTCATTTCAGAATTAAAGAACTGTTGATGGTGATTTATGTGCAACATACCGTGATGCATGTTCACGGTTGCGTTTACTTGAAGATGATTCGCATTGGGATACTACGCTTAATGAGGCAGCAGTTTCAGCTCATCCAAATCAAATACGTATGTTATTTGCAATAATAATATCAACATGCAATCCATCGAACCCACTTGAATTGTGGAATAAATATAAAGATTTCATGACTGAAGATATTTTGATTCGACTTCGTTCGATCGATTCAGAATTGGATTATACATTAGAAATGTACAACGAGGCTTTGATATTACTTGAAGATATTTGCCTCATGAGTGCAAATAAAGCATTACAGCATTTAGGCATGATCGCACCTAATCGTTCAATGCAAGATTTATTTGAACGAGAATTGCAACGCGAACAACATTTCCAATGTGATGAATTGCGTGCGTTTGTGCAAACACACATTCCACAATTGAATGTTCAACAAAAAAATGCATATGATAGAATTATGCAAGCTGTCATCAACAATCATGGTTCATATTTTTTGGACGCTCCTGGTGGCACTGGAAAGACATTTCTCATATCATTAATCTTAGCAACAATTAGATCCGAACGCAAAATTGCATTGGCACTTGCTTCTTCTGGAATTGCAGCTACATTATTGGATGGGGGCCGAACTGCACATTCCGCTTTAAAATTGCCATTAAACATGCTAACAGTTGAGACTCCAACGTGTAATATTTTAGGAATGGCAAAAGTCTTGCAACAAGCAGCAATTATTTTATGGGATGAATGTCCGATGGCCCATAAAAAATCTTTGCAAGCATTGAATCAAACATTACAGGATCTACGGGGCAATCAAGAATTATTTGGAGGTGCATTAATATTGTTATCTGGTGATTTTCGACAAACGCTGCCCGTCATTCCCAGATCAACTCCAGCTGATGAAATTAATGCATGTTTGAAAAGTTCATTTCTTTGGAGAAATCTTCAAAAGTTATCGTTATAACATAAATATGCGTGTGCGTCTTCAAAATAATCCAGAAGCACGTGAGTTTCCGGAACAACTTCTTTTATTGGCGATGGCGAAATTGAACGGGATTTAAATGGCTTTATCACGTTACCAAACAACTTTTGCATAATGTTGCCATCAAAAGAAGAACTAATTGATCACGTGTTCATCATACATACATAGTTCAAAACTATACAAATCAGGATTGGCTGAGGGAACGCGCAATTTTAGCACCAACGAACTCAAATGTGAATGAAATATATGATCAAATTCAACAGAAATTACCAGGTGACATAATATCATACAAGTCAATCGATACTGCTACAACAGAAGAAGACGCAGTAAATTATCGTGTGGAATTTCTAAATTCTTTGGAGCTACCCGGTATGCCACCACATATTTTAAAATTGAAAGTGGGTTCCTCAATCATACTATTAAGAAATATCAATGCACCAAAACTTTGCAATGGAACAAGACTTTGTATAAAAAAATTAATGCCTAATTTAATCGAAGCAAAAATTCTAGCTGACAAAGAAAGAGGAGAGGTTGTATTAATACCAAGGATTCCATTGATATCAACTGACATGCCATTCGAATTGAAACGTCTTCAATTCCCAGTGCGTTTATCATTTGCAATGACGATAAATAAAGCGCAAGTGTGTGGGGTAAATTTAGAAGAGCCGTGCTTTTCTCACGGACAATTATACGTGGCATGTTCCATGGTGGGAGCACCAAATAATTTGTTTATTTATGCACCTGCAAACAAAACAAAAAATATTGTATACTCAATAGTATTAAACTAAGTTAAGTGCGTAGCAAAAAATTTGAAAATTGCCACGTCGAACATTTAATGGATGAACTAAACATTTAATTCGCCAGCAAGTAAAAAAGGGGGCAGAGCAACGCTGGCCGGGCCAGCTAGTTTTGACTAATTGTTTAGCTTAATTAATAACAGAGAGTTTAAATTGTGTGCTCCTATTGAGCTCCGACTTTAAGCATTACTCGCTTAAAGACGTTTTGCTTCATTTCAATCATGCAAATACTCGCGGTCTAATTGACACGAAAAAGAAACGAAAAAAAACGATTGTTGTCCGAGTGCGTGTGAGATAAACGGAAAGATTATTAACACTCTGCTCGCGAGTATTCTTTTCATATACTCAGTAACGAGACTTATTTGAAGACGTCACAAAACACTCAATTGTTATTTGCGAGCTATGTTTGACAGCTTATTTTAACCGGAAATGACTACTTTTAGCTATAATCGCGCCAAAAACATAATTTTTATTTTGTTAATTACATAATAACTATATAATAAATCGCCAAGACGCCAAGACGAGCAGCTTCAAATTTTGAGATCAATACTATCATATTAGTAAATTTCATGTGGATACTCCAAGTTTTATGAAAATGTTTCTTCTAGAGCTATATGATATAGTGGTCCCATCCTGATGATTTTATCTTACCCGGGTAATAAATAGTCCCAAAAGATGGCCGAGTAAAACGCATACGCACAGACGGACGGACATGGCTATATCAACTCAGCTTCTCATGCTGATCAAGAATATATATACTTTATGGAGTCGGAAACGTCTCCTTCTGTGTGTTACAAACATCTGACCAATTTTATAATACCCTCTGCAAGGGTATAAAAATGTTGCGATTTTAAAAAAATTATGTCGAGACATTACCAGCTGTACCATCGCACTATTGCCGCAATAGGAGCAATAAATAATATTTGCCCAAGGAGATCAGCAATGTTTCGCATTTATATAAATGTTACACTGAAAATTTAAAAGAAAGAAAATTATTGGACTCCTCACTGTTTTTACAAGCAACATTTTTAACAATGATTTCCACATTGGATTTCATTTGCCGAAAAAGGACAGATGCAGTAAATGCGATCTAGCTAGAGACGCCGTTTTTGAATCACAAGAATTCAAGAACAATATGAGAAACAAAAATGAAATCAAGAGCATTTTCCTGAAAGACCAAAAAATTGCGCCAGTTTTGATCTTTAGAAAGTATTAAATACTCCACAAAACAAAATTACTACTCTCTTTAACGCCAGAAAATATACATTTTACAATTTGAGTATCTACGAAAACGGCACCAGAAATGGATATTGCTACCTATGGGGAGAAAACGATGGACCACGTGGATGCAACGAAATTTGCACAGCCGTGTATAAATACCTTTAAATTTTAGATGGAAAGAAAACTACGAGAGAATTAAGTTTGTATTGCGATAGTTGCGCAAGACAAAACAGAAATAAGGCCATGTTGACCATGTTTTCTTTTTTTTTTTTTAATTCATCGGTATTTGTTAAATATATTAAGATTACATATTACATGCCAGTTGACTCGGTTCATAGCCCAATAGAATCGTTTACTCGAAACAGAACAGTATGGGCTTCTAGTGAGTGGTATACAATTATTAGAAGAGCAAGGACAAGCCCTTACCCATATAAATGTATACCACCAGAAAATTCAGATTTTTCAAATTGGAACTTACTTTTCAATGAGCTCAAGTTAAAAGGTAATAAATTAAATGTACATAAGTTTGTTGCGGCCAGCCATCTTTAAAAAAGAGTGCATTAAATTAAAACACGGATATTTTCAAAACAGTCCTAAACAACTTATTAATATCAATCATTGCCATTATCCACATCGATTATACACAAAAGAATTAGAACATTTTTCAAATAAATTTGCGCAAAAAAAAGTTTTCCAATACAATTTCATCAAGCCTTAAGAAATCAAAAAAAGTCAAAGACACATTAAACGAAAGCGACGACGATGATTAAAAGAAAATTATTTAAAAAACCAGAGGGCCGGGCTAACTTCGGCCGAGTCAAAGTTCGTATACCCGTGCAACTTTTTTGGTAACTCTTTCCTTACCTATAGTCAATTAAAGTCCAAAGCACGGCCTTCAATCTAAGCAAAGGAAATAACGAAGCAATTGATCAAAGTCATTGTTTTCCACCGTTCGTTCCTATGGGAGCTATATAATACAGTCACACGGTCATTAACAGATATGTTAAACTAAGAAATGTTTAGTTTGAAAGCAATCGCGTCAAAAAAAAAAGTTATTGACAAAAGTCGCTGTTCCAATGAGAGCACAATCGTTTATAGGCGTAATAAACTTACTAATACTAAGTTTCACGACAATAGCTCAGAAATTAACCAACTTATAGAGAAAAGTCACTGTTCATTACTTTAGCGTTTGTATGGGAGCTATATGATATAGTGGTCTGATCCGGCTGAATCTGAGATATACAACCCCTGCAGTGTAAACATGCCTACATGCCAATTTCAACTCTGTAGCTCTAACGGTCTAGGAGGAGTTTGCGTTGATCCAGACGGACGGACAGATGGACGGACATGGCTATAAGAACTCGTCTTGTCATGCTGATCAAGAATATATGTATATACTTTATGTCCTTCAAAATAAGTGTCTCCCCAGCCTGCTAGCTGCTGTAATGTACAGGAATTACAGTTATTTTAAAATTCAACTGATTTCGACTATTTAATATTTTTGTTGTTGTTATCGATATTTGCGAAAGTGGTGAGAATCGAAATGTAGGTAACCAGCTGGAAAAAGAATGAACCAAGTGGCAACGCCACACAGCTGATCGGTTTCTTTTGCATTGCTTTACATTATTTTTCTATAAATGGAGTTTGGATAAAACAATAAGAAAAATAAGGCAAAAGAGACTTATTGGACAGCGTGGTTTTTGGAAAAATGTTCTTTCTTTCCTCCACGTGAATTCCAACTGATCGGACGTATTTGTCCAAAGAGTTAAATAACCCAATAGGGGAGTGCATCATAACCCTTGTATTAAGTAGATTGTAAGATTGTATTAAGCGTAAATAAAAGAGAAAATTATCAAAATAGTTTTGTGTCTTATACAGTGTTATTATAGATACGGCGTTAGCGAAGTAAAGTGAAAATTTCGAATGTTGAGATAGTTATCATTGTCCACATCGCACTTTCGCTTATGCTGCCTCACATGTAATCCAGACCATACCAGCAGAACACGTGTAGGATTCTAAAGCTAGAAGGATGTGCAAAACCTAACCTTTTTCCCAATCTTAACCTAACCTAAAGCATAAAGGGTGAACAGTAGAAGGAAGTATTAAATCTAACCTTTCTACGAACAAAACCTAACCTCACTCAACATGTCATATTTTTATTTTCAAGTACAACTAAGGCGTTTAATTTGCCTAAGGAGATTTTTTATTCGTCTTCGGAACGGACGAAATAATCAGGATTAAGTGAAATGAGTCAACATAAGGCTCCCCAGTAGTTTAGAATCAATTTTAAGTTAAGTTTACATTGAATTTCCTTCTTTTTTTTTTTGTTGGCTAAATGGTTCAATTTTAAAGGAAATGGAATTCAATGGCAGAGTATATTTTCGTTAGTTAATAATTTTAATTTTTCAGAATTTGAGTATGCATGTAAATTCACAATGTATGATGCTTTAGCTCTATTTGGAATATGTAAACCTTCGCATTTTCAACAGAGACAACAACACAACGAAACATCTTTCTGCGTGGGAAAACTTAACAAGCTGTAAGTGTATCAAAAAACAATTTTCCTTATATTTTTATAAATTTATTTGATGGGTGAGCATTAGCATTTAATATATTGTCACTGGACATATATAGAGCAAAATATTTATAGAGAATGGAATTTGTGAGGATATTAGCGTAATCACGCCACATAAATGTATAATTTTTTTTTCTTTTAATTCTTTTTTTTTTTGAACTAATGTGAAAAGTTTAATTATAGTAAAGTTAGGAAATCATGAATATTAAATAGTAAAGTAATCATTAGTAATAAGAACCAATATGCAACATTTGCAACCTTTATGATCGGATTTGTACCGAGATTCAGCTATTTAGCTAAACTGTTTTGAAAATAAAGAATTTTTGTAGATCAAATTGATCGAACCTATAGCAGGATGATGCTAATTATTTTGAATTGTTTGAATAAATTTTAAGTTTATTATGAATTATTAATTTCTTTAGTTCCCTGATGTAGAAGGAGAAGTCCTAGCTTTCGTTTTGGGAGTCTGCGATAACTTTCGCTGGCAAACTCATGGTAGGGTGGGTACAGACGCGGAGCGCCATTATCATCTATAGCGCCTGCAAGAAATGATATCCGTAACTCTTTTGTATTCTTCTCTAATAAAAACCCAGGCAAGGGATTCGGTTAATATGAATAGCCGACATACATAAAATACGCTGTGAAAATACTAGCCAAATACTGTCCATCTTATTGAGCAAAAGGATCGCAGTGTCACTAACCTTTGTGTTTTGCTGACCTATGTCGACAGTTGCAGGGTGCAAACCAGGAGTGTTAGACTGCTACTTTATTTTATTGATATATATGTGTAGTTTTCTTTAGCTAATACATATATAAGGCGGGATGTCCCAATTTTTTTTGAGTTTTTGTCGTCATGTGTTCAAGTTCTATTACATATTTGGCGCCCAACGTGGGCCGTAACGGGTCCTAGAATGGTGAGGCTAAAAAATGTGGTCTTACTCTTTAGGGCAAGAATTGGTCCCATGGACGAGAGGTTGACTTTAATTTTTTTTTTTCTTTACACTTTGTGTAAAGGGGGTCGAATAACATCAGACCATATTGAGCCTTCGTCAGAAAAGACCGAATGTGTCATTGATTTTCTTTATTTCTTTCTTTTTTTTTTTTTTTGCTTTCTACTGACTGACGGAAATTTAGCTTGGAATTCGTCTTGTAGCCAGACTACAATAGCGACCACTAAAACACTCCTTAGGACGTAGATGGTATTCTTTTTCATTCTATTTTGGTGTAAAGTTTGAATGTTATGGATGCGGTCTCTATGCAACTAAATGGGAATCGTATGGTAGTAATTCTGCCACAGCGACCTCTAGTAGTAGGATTGGCTAAGTAAACTTCGTCTTTTCGCATAATTTCTGTTTCTCTAATACTTGTATTGGCGATTTAAGTCTAGCTTAGAATTCGTAAAGTAGTGTATTTACGTCGACCACTAGAGCGCTAAACCAATGGATTGGATTTTTGAGGTTGAAGGTTGAATTTATATTGGCATTGCATAAAAAGAAAAAATTAAATAGTGCAGTCATAAACTATGCTAGGATATTCAGGTTTTTGGCTAAGCTAAATGCTGACCAGTTAAAAGAGTGATGCATCGAAAATTATTTGCCGGGCGCAACCCAGTGTATTCTTTAATCTTTTTCTTTCTTTTTTGTAAATAGATAGTGACTTCAAATTCACATTAAGGGAACGATATGATTTAAGATAAAATACCAATTAAAATTTAACCTCGAAATATATTTAAAATATTAAAATTAACCAGAAATTTGTCAAAATGGTTTTCACTAGGAGTGAAGAAAACTTAGCTCATGAGATCTCAGATGCGCTATGCTCAATTTGTCAGAAAGCAGTATGGGCCACGCAAGAGTTGGTGGTGAAAGCTTCTGCCATCATTTATTTCATAAAAATTGTATATCAGAATGGATTGATCAGTTTAATGTATGTCAAGTTTGTAATGCGTCGATACGTAGAGCAGATTTAAAAGTACAAAACGTGCCATTTGCAGAGATAGAATCCGAACGTCCTGTAAACATAGGTGCAATCACAACAGGAGCGGTGCCGAAAGGCCCAAATACACGCTCTCGTAGAAATTTTAGTGGGGGTGAACAAGCTAATCAAGCAACTGCAAATATAGAGATGTCTGCAGGAGACCGACCCACAACGATAAGAAAGCAACGAGGAAGACCTCAAGGAAATGGGTCCAATATACCTCGTAGAAGCTTAGACGCTTGTAGAAGACCAGCGCGAGCATCGGTAGAAATTGATTATGACAGAATTAGTAATCAAATAGAGTCCATAATAGAAGGAAGAATGGGACAAATGGGAATTACAGAGCAACATGTAAATGCGTCAGCGCAAAACCAAAGTATTTCTAGGAGTTCATCAACAGTCAGACCAAGCAGAACAGGTCATAACCCAGATAAAATTACACAGCTAATTCATAGTTGGAATGTAAAATTTGACGGTTCGTCAAAAGGAGTTACGGTCGAAAAGTTTCTTTATCGTATCAAAACGTTAACGGAGGATTGCTTAGACCAAGATATTGATGTAGTATGCAAAAATTTGCATATTCTTTTAGTAGGCAAAGCTAAAGAGTGGTATTGGTACCGTAGAGATGTAGTAAACTTAGAGTGGTCAGAATTTTGTGCAGCCATGAAATATCAATATAAAGATTACAGAAGTGATGTAGATATACTAGAAGATATTCGTAAGCATAAACAAAAGGTAGGAGAAACCTTTGAAAACTTTTACGATGAGATTATGACTCAGATGTCACGTATGTCGAAAAGCATAGACGAAGAACAACTTATTCAGTTGCTCACACGTAATTTCTTGCCGGACATTCGTCATGAGTTGTTGTATATACCTATTCTCTCTATACCTCATCTTCGAAAGCTAGTGCAAATGCGCGAAAATTTATTAGGGGATGTAGTCTCGAGGAGAGCAAATAAAACTTCAGCCAATTTTCAGTATGTTAAACGCAACATTGCGGAAGTAGAAGAGCCAGAAAAGTTTGAACTCTCCGAAAAGATGGAAATGTGTACAATGTCGAAGCAGTGCAAGCTCCGGTTAAAGTATTTCAGTGTTGGAATTGTGATGCAGAGGGACATGGCTGGGACAACTGCTTAGAGCCTCGCACTATATTTTGTTACGGGTGTGGCTCGAAAAACGTATATAAGCCTCAATGTAAAAATTGTATCGCCAAGAAAGCGGAAAACTTAGTGAAGGGTCCATCTGTGAAAGCTCGGATGGCCCCGAAAAATCTTTAATTGAAATATTACCTGATTTACCGGCTTGCTCAGAACCAATAGAGCAAGAAAACCAAATACCAGACTTACCTTTTAACTGTTAAGATAAGATGCCAGTTATATCTAGCGGACGTTGACGATACTATGCGCAGTACGTTCAAGTGGCCCCTACGACACCAGGATAAAGCCTGTTACGCGCGAGCCCAAGCAGATAACTGCCAACCTCCCACCCGACCGACCGACCGAGGGGTGCAGCCGTATAACGCACGACACGAATCGCGTGGACAAATACACATTAGAGCAGAGGACCCTAAAAGGTTCATACATAGCATAGTTAGAAGAACAACGACTAAGTGATAAAGGTATCAAAGGATGTCTACTCCGTCTACATGGTACCGACAGATACACCTGAGCTAATAACTCAGGCGAGTCGATATCACCAATTAGGAGCTTGTGCATAAAAATGACACCAAGCATAATTCTACGGTTAGTTAGGGACGGAAGGTTAATCAAGAGAAGTCTACTAGAATACGAAGGCAAATTGACATTGCGATCCCAGCTTAAGCCACGAAGAGCAAACAGCAAGAACTGCTTTTGAACGGATTCAAGTCTCATCTGGTGCGACACATATTGAGGTGACCAAATGCAATATCCATACTCTAAAATAGGACGGACAAGCGAAGTAAAAAGAACTTTAGTTGTATAGGGGTCATCAAATTCTTTTGACCATCTTTTAATGAAACCCAGGACACTCATGGCCTTTGCGACCGTGGTGGAAATATGGGTGTTAAAATTTAACTTATGGTCCATAAGTAGGCCCAAATCATTCATAATTTTTAGACGTTCTAAAGGACTATTGTTTAGAAATTAAGTGACCAGTTGAGGAGAGTTACGAAAAAAAGTCATTACCTTACATTTGGTAGTGTTACGATTTAGTAGATTAAACTGGCACCAGGATTGAAAGTTTTTAAGATCAGCTTGTAGCCGACTAAATGAATCTGTATCTTTATAAGTAAAACAAAGCTTGACATCGTCAGCATACATAAGCACACGCGAATGAACAATGACTGAAGGAAGATCGTTAATAAATAGTGTGAAGAGCAGAGGGCCAAGATGACTACCTTGGGGTACACCAGAAGTCACAGGAATGGAAACGGAAAAAGAAGACTTAAAAAGTACCTTCTGTTTTCTATTTGTTAAATATTCTCGAACCTAAGAAAGGAAAAGGGGTGGAAACCCAATGTCGCTCAGCTTAGAAAGTAATAGGGTATGATTAACGGAATCAAAGGCTTTGCTGAAGTCAGTGTATATGACATCAGTTTGGTTACCATTTTTGAACCCCTTGATAATTATTGATGTAAATTCTGAAAGGTTAGTGGTTGTAGATCTACGTTTCACAAACCCATGTTGGGATGGCGAAATAATAGAGCTGCAAAAATGTTGCAATTGAGAAGTTATAATTTTCTCAAAAGCTTTCGGAATAGCGGACAATTTTGAGATACCCCTATAGTTAGAGGCTTTGGACTTTTTGCCATTTTTATGCAGAGGAATAATATACGACTCCTTCCAAATAGATGGAAAAGAGGAAGATTCTACAGACAATAGAAACAATTTTAAAATGGGTTTGCACCTGAAGTACACATCCAGGAAGACCGTCTGGCCCCGGAGAATAAACAGGTTTACTTAATTTAAGTTCGCTAAGAATAGAACTTTCATCAATCACTGGGTTGAAAATGCAATTAGCCTTTTTTAAATGATAAGGATACGGACTTGCTCGATATTCCGTTGAGGAATAAGTTGTTTTGAAAAAACTCGCAAACATATCGGCAATTGCCTGATCAGTGCTCGCTTTTTTATTTTGAAAAGTCAAAAAAGATGGGTTCACAGACGTCTTTCGTTTAGAATTAACAAAATTATAAAATTGTTTAGGGTCAGAAGAAAACTGAAGCTTACACCGCTAAAGATAATTCTTATAGCATTGTGTATTAAGCATCATGAATTTTGAACGAGCGACTGTATACAGAGCATAATCTGATGAACGAAGTGTTTTTTGAAACTTCTTATAATATCGTGTCTTCACATTTTTCAAATTGGATAGCTCGCGAGAGAACCAGGGAGATTTGTTAAGCCGCTCCAGCCTACCAAGAGGCACACAAATATCAAAGAGTGAATTCAGAGTATCATAGAAAAAACGAACAGCTGAGTTCATATCTCTACAATTGTACAGATAAGACCAATCGGTAGTAGCAATGTTATCATTAAGGCTGGCAAAGTCAGTCTTACGAAAGCACCTAGTTAGAGGTAACTCATTTGAACCAAGTAATGGTGAAAGCAAGGGCAAATCAATTTTTAAATTTAATGTAGGATGAAATTTGTCTTCTGGAAGAACAAATGGTTCGATCCTAGAAACCTCACAATAAGAAGAATCCAATACAAAAATAAGATCTAACGATTTTCCATTAGAATTTAAGACAGGATTGACTTGGGATAAAGATAAGCCTAGAAGGCCATCAATAAAGTCATGTGACAAAGAGGGCAGCAACGTGGTAGATTCATCTGTTAGTGACCATGCTAAAGCGGGTAAATTAAAATCACCTACAACTATGAGCATGTCTTGACTCGAAACTAAAGAGGAGACAAACTGAATTGCCTCTAAATGATTTAAATATACCACCATGTCTGACAATGGTGGAATATAGGAACAAGTAATGAAAGCATTAAAAGATTTAAAATTTACTTTAACACCGACAAACTCAATCTCCTGGGTACTAGAAAATTGAATCATTTCAGATGATAAAGCAGCATCAACAGCTATCAGAACGCCACCACCTATGCGAGAAATCCGGTCACGTCTGAATATAGAAAAGTTTGTGGAAAAAACCGATGCATCAGCAATATCAGGTTTTAGCCACGTGTCTGTAAAAGCTAGAATGTTATGCTCAAAAGAAAGACTATCTGCATAGAGATTAGGAAGTTAAGATTTCAGTCCTCTAACGTTCTGGTAACCCAGGTTAAGGGACAAAGCTAGTTTTTTGACACACCAGCAGATGCTGATGTGGCAGGAATAGTATTAGTTGTTGTTGTTGGCAAGCAAATCGGTTGCCGATTTTTCCTTTTTACAGTATATTCCTTAACTATTTTATGTTTCGGCCAAAAATCTTCTCGACATATAGTGTCGAAGATATTGGCAGAAACACTAATTTTAAAGGACGAAATGTCCCGAGAATAAGAAAATTTAAGCTTCTCCACCGCAATATTCGAGACGTTAACTTTCTTCCGAATATAGGCTATTACATCATCAGATGTGACAACAGGGTCTAGCCTAGAAACAAATATATGTTTCTTTGGAGGTATGCCAACGAGAGGCCGCGGTCCCGAAGTGTCAGCCGCAGCAGTAACGTTGGACAAGTCACCCACAGCAGCAGTCAACTTGTTTACGGGGCCCTCGATACTTTTAGAACTATCGGCAATTTCCATTGGATTGGGAATTGCCCAGACACATCGGACACTACAATAGGCATCGTTTTTAAGAGATCATTCCCAGGTGATACCGGTAATACATTACTAATAGCATTCACAACCGGGCTCTTAAACGATATCAATTGCTGTACATTAGGAGTGGACGGTGCATGAGACCGGTCGGGGACGATAAGAGACGCTGGCGAATCTACAGATACAGAAACACCCCAAGGACTGGTCCTTTTACGGTTCGGAGACTCATTCATAAGCGATAAACTTCTGAACTGAGTCTCCACCGCAGTAAACTCCGCTTGGAGTTTATTAAAACCGCCCTTAAAGAGTCAAAACTATCTCTGGTCCGCCTCATGAAAGAGCGCATCTCATTCTCGACCTCCCGGCAAGCATCACATCCATATTTTAAGCCACCACCTTTAGCAATAGACTCCTTGATTCTGCCTGTGTAACCTGCACACTTAACGTGAACCGCATTGTCACACAACCAACAAAGAATATAATCATGGGAGTCTACCGCATTAGTGGCAACTATGCAATTATTTTTTGAGCAGACAACATTTTATCAAAAAGTTTAATTTAATTACAAAAGGAAATACAAAAAAATAAAAATTCTAAGCGTAATTCTTTACATTATTGTCACTCATCGAAGTCGGTCGGGTTTTTTTTGCGCTCTCGCCAGTGCTGCCAACATTTCGTTGTATCAAAACGCTAAATCAGCCTTTGAAAAAAGGTATAAATAGCTAGAAATATTCACTTGACTAAAAACCCTCTGCGTTCGACCATGTCAAGTGAACGCAAGTTTTCAATGAGATTGAAGAAACAAATGGTAGTTTGTTAGGCTGTGCAAAAGCCGCTGAAGTTGACTTGTGTTTAGCAGTCTTGGCATGTGCATGGAAGTCTGAAAGCTTGGCATTAATGCTGGATTTGCAATAACATTTGCCCGCATCAGCTGGATTGAAAGTCAGCCAATCTTTAAATGCAGGGTCTTGCATACATATACCACGCGGTTTTTGATTGTTCATTTTTCGCATTTTCAACTTTTGCTCGCGCTTTAAAAATTGTGAAACATTTAGTAAACTTCACAGAAAACGATAAGACTCAACACTCGTTTCGCTTATTGATGTTTTTTTGCCACTCAAATGAAAAAATACTATTTGTATGAAAATGTCGCATCATAGAGCATAAAAATACAAGAAGTTACTGGATGTTTCAAAATATAAAGAAAAGCTAGTTTTTCTTGAAAAATAGATATAATTCCCGCTAGCCGCTATTTCACAATTTATCCCGCATTTCCTTGTTGCAACCCACTAGATCTAGTGGGGGAAAATAGCTAAATTGGCAGCACTGGCTCTCGCTTAATTTTTGTCTTTCATTTTTTCTCGAAGCTAATTTATAATATTCAATTTAAATTCATTGCCTTACTAATTCTTTATAAATCGCTATACTCATCGCGAAGTTTGCGTTAAATTTACATTTAATTTAACAAACGCAAATATAATTTTGTTGTTGCGCTGCTTAGTTTTTGATATCGTTCTATTTTTTGCTCCCACCCGCTCTCTCAATTTACAGTTCATAGTTTGTTTTTGTTTGTGTGTGTTGGTGCTCTCTATTCTTTTGTTTTCTCTTTTGATCGCGCTCGCGGCCGTTAACTTCGCGCTGGTGACAAGTTTTTGTTGTTGTGTGTTTAAATCAGAGCCCGGCACTCATATCCCCCAGGGGAAAAACACGTTCGGCACCTCGTATGCGTGTAACCGAACGGCTGCCGTAGTCCTCTCACAGAGGATGAGGGTTGATTTAGTTTTCCTCAGCATTTCGACGCAAGCAGTTCTATGTCGCTTTGTTAAGAGAACACACATGAAAAAATTGAACGCTGCTTTGTTTTCTCTATCTTTTTCTTGCATAAGATTATTTGTTGCACTCGTTTTCTTGATTTGAATCAGAATTTGATGAAGTTTCATTTTTCGCAGTGTAAATCAACATACGCACACAATTAAGTGCACACATACAACTAAACATTTTTAGCGCTCTCTTTGTGCCGGGCCCTGGTTTAAATACAGAAAAAATAAAAATACTCTCTTCTTTTGTTTTCTCTTTCTAATTTGCATGTTGCAGTTAGCTTTTGCCTCGGTTTGTATACGCCTCTCTTAACATATATGTATATACATTTTTCCCTTTTTATTTACATATTGATTTATAATTTGTTTTTGTATAAATCAATTATTTAATAATGTCTGACTGTTGCGAATATAATTGCAATAATCCCAGCAAGACCAGTGAAGACTTTCTTTACTGGTGGCTGTGTGACAATGTAATGCATTTTAAATGTGCTGGTTACACAGTCAAGGTGCGGGATAGTATTGCACAGGGTGGAGGCCTTAAATGTAGCTGTGATTCGTGTCGTGGCTTGTAGTTCGAGATGCAAGTTTTATGAAACGGTGTTCATAAGCTCCAAGAGAAGCTTTTGGCGATGGAGGTTCAATTTAGAAGTTCTAAACTTTTGATTGAATCTCCGACGCGAAAGAGGGCCAGGTTTCAGGGCGCGTCCCTCAGTCCGTCGACACATTCGTCTCTACCTGTTCCGGCTTTCGAACGTCCGAACCGTCCGGGCAAACATCCGTTTCCAGGAATATTGCCTATTGGCAATATTAGTAGTGTAATAAAGTAGTTACAAGAGGAGCTAGTAAAGTGCTGGCTGCTTCAGCTACTGCTGCGTCTGCTGTAGCCGCTACTGCTGTGCCTAGTATTCCTAGTTCCCTTGTTGTAGTTCCACCCGAAAAGCAAATTTTTATTTCGAGGCTTGATCCCAATACTACTTCTAAAGAAGTCATAGCCTACATCCAGGGCAAAATTAAAGCACCAAACATTGCTGTGGAAAAGTTCCGTTTTTTATATACTCGGGACATTTCGTCCTTTAAAATAGGTGTCTCCCCAGATCTTTTTGGCCAAATATGTCATAAAGATTTTTGGCCGGAACACCTTGTTGTAAAAGAGTATACAATAAAAAAGAAGAATCGGCCTCCGATTAGCTTGCTACCTGCCTCTGTGAATAACGTTCCTTTCGTCTCGTCTGCACCTGTTGGCGAGTCAAAAAACTAATTTCGTCCTAACTCTGGCCTATCAGAACGAACGGGGACTAAAGACTAAACTGTCTAGACTCTATGTAGATAGTCTAGCTTTTGACTTTCATATTCTTGCCTTTACTGAGACTTGGCTGAAGCCTGATATTGCCGATGCTTCAATTTTCCCCTCAAAATATTTAAAATATAGACATGTTTGGACTATGAGTAATGGTGGTGGCGTTTTGATCGCTGTTGACTCGGCGTTCTCGTCTGAAATTATCCAGTCCTCCAATCAGGAGATTGAATTTGTTTGTGTTAAAATTTCGTTTAATTCTTTTTCTGTCTATATTACTTGTTCGTATATTCCACCACAGTCCGACTTGGCAGTATACACTCTCATTTGATTCTTTGTTACTGTTGCCCTCCTTGTCACATTGTTTCATAGATGGTCTGCTTGGATTGTCCCTAACTCAAATAAATCCTGTTCGGAATAGTCGTAACAGATCACTAGATCTGGTATTTGTGTTGGATTCTTCCAACTGCGATGTTTCCAGGACTGATCCCTTAGTTATCCCCGAAGACAACTTTCATCCAACTCTGGATGTAACCATTGCCCTTCCTTTTGTCTCGACCAACCCGATGTTTTCGCAAGACGAACTTTACTAAACTTAAAAAACTCTTGTTAACTAATGATTGGACATATCTGTGTACTTGCACGGATATGGACTCTGCCATTTCTGTCTTCTATAAAACTCTTGAGTCGTTCTTTGATGTTTGTGTCCCGCGTGTGACTCTAGGATGGTCTGATAGACCTCCTTGGTTCTCACGTGAGTTATGAAACTTGAAGAACGTAAAATCGAGATGTTATAAAAGATTTAAAAAATCCGGTAAAGCATCGGATTTTTCCCTATATGTAGTTGCTCGATCAAATTTTATGGTGCTGAATTCACATTGCTATAGGGATTATCTTCAGCGATGTAAACTTAGGTTTTCTCGCGATCCTAAGCAATTTGAAAAATTTGTAAATGTTAAACGTAAGACATCGGTGCACCCGTCTTACTTGTCTTTCGAAAACAATAAAGCTGACAATGATCAGGCAATTGCCGACATGTTTGCTGATTTTTTCAAAACAACTTATTCCTCTTCGATTTATCAAGCAAATCCTCCTTATCCTCATCACTTGCAATCATCCAATTGCATTTTAGACCCTGTGTTTAATGAAAGTTCGGTTCTTAGCGTGCTCAGTGCCGTCAAACCAATATATGCACCTGGCCCTGATGGAATACCAGGCTGCGAATTAAGGTTTTGCGCGGAGGCCCTATGTAAGCCAATACTTAAGTTGTTTACACTGTCCGTCACATCTTCCGCCTTCCCGCCTATCTGGAAGGAATCATATATTATTCCTCTTCATAAAAAGGGGAAGAAGTCCGAAGCCTCCAATTAGAGGGGTATTTCTAAATTGTCTGCCATACCCAAAGCATTTGAGAAAATAATAACATCTCAATTGCAGCATTTTTGTAGCTCAATCATTTCGTCATCCCAACATGGGTTTAAAAAACGTAGATCGACAACTACTAACCTATTAGAATTTACATCTCACTCAATCAAAGGGTTCAAGACTGCCGTGCAAACTGACGTCATTTATACTGACTTCAGCAAGGCCTTTGACTCTGTTAATAAAACCCTGCTTTTATATAAGTTAAACGCACTTGGCATCCCCATCATTTTGCTAGATTGGATTCTTCAATATCTTTCTAAGCTTACACAAAAGGTCCTCTTTAAGTCTTCATTTTCTAAGAACATCCAAGTGACCTCTGGAGTACCTCAGGTTAGTCATTTGGGTCCATTGCTATTCACTCTTTTTATAAATGATCTTCCATTGGTAGTGTCTTATTCTCGGGATGCGCGGATGATGTCAAGCTTTACCTCAGCTTTAAAGACATATCGTCTTCTTGCCTACTTCAATCGGATCTTAATGATCTTCAGAGTTGGTGTGAAACAAACCTATTAAACCTTAACGGCTCTAAATGTAAAGTTATGTCTTTTTATAGATGCATTCCATACTTAGCAACTTATTATCTTAACGACACTGCCTTAGAGCAGTTAGATATTATCAATGATTTAGGTGTTCTTATGGACCATAAATTAACTTTTAATCCTCATATTTCTGCTACAGTTAGTAAAGCTATGAATGTTCTTGGGTTTGTGAAACGATGGTCAAAAGAGTTTCACGATCCGTACACAACCAAAATTCCGTATACTTCATTAATCCGTCCTATTTTAGAGTACGGATCTTGCATATGGTCACCTCAATATGAGGCGCACCAAAGTAAAATTGAATCTGTTTAAAAGCAATTTCTGCATTTTGCTCTTCGCGGTCTAAATTGGGATCGCTATGTCAATCTGCCATTATACTCCAGTAGGCTTCTTTTAATCAATCTTCCTTCTTTAATTAATCGTAGAGTAATGCTTGGTGCTATCTTTATTCATAAACTTTAAATAGGTGAAATAGACCCTCGTGAGCTATTGAACCAGTTAAATCTATCTGTACCCCGTAAACCTACTAGAAATTTTATTCCTCTATGCTTAAAACACTGTAGTTCTAACTATTCTTTGCATGAACCTTTTCGAGTCCTATGTTCTGATTACAATCTTCTGTATCCCGTAATCAGATCAGAAGCCTCTCTTTCCTTTGTGAAAAACAAGAATTCGCGAATTGAAAAAAAAATTCGAATGTTGAAATTATTATTAATTAAACCGATAATGAATTTAAAAGTTATGGAAAAGTATTTAATCGCGAGAAAAAATAAAAGTTGATAAGCGCAAAAAAAAACATCGTCAGTGAAACCCTATCAAGAACGTTTGAAAAATTATCTCAAAGTGCGTAGTAGAATTTTTGGAAGCAACCCAAGTTTAACTCGGTCACGACCAAAGAGATCTACTATTCGATTGCGAACTTTTTGGAAAGCAGTTAGACAAACTAAGCGTTTACTTATTTCATCAATGATTCATGAAAAGTCGGATGGAAGATTGTATGCGGAAGTATCATTTTTAAATTTTCGTGAACAAGGTTTTTTAGATACCGTCGCGAACATAAGTTGCGTGGGGTCGACTTTGGCTTCAGAAGATTGGTCAAAGTATCCAAAGTTTCGTCGTATTTCTTCCCAAGTTAAAACAGCGGATGGACAAGATAAACCAGTCTTCGGTTTCATTACGCTAGATATTACCTATAAAAACCAAACTAGACCGATAAAGTTATTCATCATACCGTCCATTCAGAAAAGGATGATATTGGGAATAGATTTTTGGAAAGCGTTTCAATTAGCGCCAGGTTTGTTATCAGCTTTAGATTACGAAAGCGAATTCAGAATTCCAGATAGTAAAGAGGAACAGTTATACCCATTATCTGACTGTCAAAAGTGACAACTTTAAGCCATTATTGCATTATTTCCGTCATTTTAAAGGAAAGGGCTTGGGAGAACAACGTTGATTAAACATCATATAGATGTCGGATGAGCAAAACCGATTAAGCAAAGGTTTTACCCCGTATCCCCAGCAGTGGAAAAAATTATGTATTGTTGTATGTTGTATGCCAAATGAGCATATGCCCACAGTATTGTAGAGTATACAATATAACAAGTGGTCATATGCTCAACATTAAAGTAATAGTAACATACCAACACTTTGTTGCTATGTTTATGCAACCATTCATAATAATAATATGATCCGCCACTTATGCGGACTGGCCGCTGAGCGTGGGATCGCTAGCGTAAGCACTTTTGACTATGTACCCTCTGTACATATATGCTAACACATACAAACATATATACTGCAACACACTCTCCCTCTCTGCCAGCGCCCTAAGCGGCAGAATGTATTCAATACATATAAGATGTATAGGCTAAAACTAGCATATGAATAAACTGTCCAGACAATTCTGGATGACGGCTCGAACAGAACAGTTGCGTTTTATTTTAACATAAACGGATTTAACAAAAACTTAATGCGCACATAACATGGCGACCGTGACATGTGAAAAAAAAAGAAATAAATTAATTAACATTTCAACATAAACCAAAAAACACGAAAATAATTTGTGCAAATTGTGAAATGTATTTTGAATTAATTGCGAACCACTGTGCGCGCTATGATGAATGAAACAAAACAAAAAGAAAAATTAATCTAGATGCTGGAATTCATGTGATTTTTCTACTATCAACTCTTGGGTGCTGCTCCAAGGTGCACTCCCATAACACACATACGTTTCTCCAATTATTTACAAAAAAAAAAAAGAAATTAATTGGAATTTAAAAACAATAATAAAAAAAAAATAATTTGAAACATTAATATAAAACCAATTAAATCAACAACAAGATACTGATGTCCACGGAACCCTCCTTCAAGACCGCTGTTCCTAACGAACAAAGGGATTTGCCGACGTTGCAAGAGGCTTTGCAGGCAAATCCATTCGATGGACCACGGCCACTAACAATAGAGGAGTACAGGGCCCGGCAACAGAAGAGAATCCCCAAGAAGACGAAACGAGGCGGTGAGGTGAGACGCCTGCTCACCCAGAAAAGACTGCAGCAGGATTTGCTAAAGGCCAGCACCAACGAAGAAGACCGACAACGCTGCATAGAGCGTATTGAGGACATCAAAATTGAACTGCGCCAAAGAGCGCAGAAACGCAAGCGGGCCGCAGTAATGCGCAAGCCCTAACTTGCCATAGACTTAAACTCTAATAAGCAAACTGAGGCACGAAAGTGCAGGTTGCGCCTACTAACCACTATTAGGCTTTCTACTAAAAACACACGATTGGACAATTAATTGTTTAAATAAAAAATGTCAGCCAATCGTGTGTAACTAACACAACAATAACTTTTCCATGTCTCTGGCGCTGAGAATAAACTCAGCAGCGTTAGAAAAATAGTTTCAAGAAAAATAATTAAAAAAAAAAAACAAAACTTTAAATGAAAAATAAAAAAAAAAATTTTTTTATATATATATATATTCTTGAGTTAGTATTTTTTTTTTCTTTTTTTTCTATATGCACCCTAATGCGATTCCAAAAGACAGTAACATAGAAAAAGTTGACAATATGTTAGATCATGAATCTAAAGTAGCGGATTCAACCGCGAATGTCATAAATAATGTCGAAACTGTCTCGGTTGATTTGAAAATCATAACCTTAATGCTTGTAATAATTGTTATTCTTTTATTAACAAACGTTTTAACAAAACTATATAAGATGCACAATAAGTGCCTTAAGAAAAAATATTCCAGTAGGGCCGATAACCTAGATGTTGTTTAAGACGATAGACATAGTAGAAAAGTGTATAATAGAGAACCCAACTTTAGAATAAATTCTTTGATAATATTGAGTAAATATTACGAAGTTATAAAAATTGGTGATTTCGAAGACGAAAATATAGATACTTTTAATTGTGCAGCAAGCCCATTAATAATATGTAACAACAAAATAGAAAAGGGCATAGTAATGAGTACATTACCATGTGTAATGGTAAAAACAGTAGAAGAAAACCATGACATACTTGGTTCTACAACAATAATTTTGGTACGATTGCACCGCTGAATGTTGTAGACAAAATATGGAGTGGAGTACGATAGCACGAAAGATTAATGATCATAAAGATAAATTTGAAAAATCTTTTAAATGTATTAACTCAGATAAAGTCATAAGACCGGAAACTTTGATAAACCATGCTCAAATACTGATAACACAGTATAATAACATATTATCAATAGTAAACAAAGTTAATGAGAAATTAGCAAAAGAGCATAGGCATCAGTGTGAAAAACTGATAAAATCATTGAAAATAAGATTGAACAACATTAGTACTAGACGAAATATTGTAATAGTAATTCCAGAAGATCAAAGTCAGCCAGCTGAATTTGACGAAAGCCAATTAGCGGATTTGGACGAGTCCAAACCAATTATTGATACTGAAAGTGATATCGATAGTGACATCGAAACACTTGAAGAAAGTACAATGGCTAACCAAGTGGAATTAGACACGCAATATGTTAGACAGGTTTCCACTTCAGTTCCTGAATTTGATGGTAAAAAGTTATTATTAAACAGATTCCTAACTGCATTACGCATTGTGGAAAGAACTAAGGGAGACCAAGAGGATATAGCAGTTGAGGTTATAAAATCAAAAATAACCGGCACAATCCTCTATAAAGTAGAAAATGAAACCACTATTGCAGGGATAATAAATAAGCTCAAAGAAAATGTAAAAGGAGAATCTCCTGACGTTTTAAAGGCAAAACTAATGAACATAAAACAAAAAGGCAAAACTGCTTCCCAGTATGCAACCGAAATGGATAATTTGCGGAAGCAACTGGAGGCAGCCTTTATTGATAACGGATTAGACCCAATCAATGCGGAAAAATTCTCTACAAGCGAGTCTGTTTCTGCAATGATTAAAAATTGCGAGCACGAAAAGCTCAAAGTAATATTAGAAGCTGGAAACTTTGTAACTTTCAATGATGTAATGGGTAAATATATCCATTGCAGCACGGAAATGACTGGAAGTGCAAATACAGTATTATTTCAACGAGGCCGCAATAATAGAGGAGGTAGTAACCATTACCAAAGAGGTAGAGGCAATGGCCGCGGAAACTACAACTCCAACTATAACAATTACAATAACAGAAACAACAATAGAGGTGGTCGAGGTAATGGCCGAGGTAGAAATAATTACTACCGAGGTAACAGCCAAAACAGATACAATAGCAATACCGAAAACAGTTATGTCCGAGTAGCCCAAGATGCTTCGGGAAACTCGCAGACACCTCCAGATACTCGAAATTAAAAAGTAAAATATATACTGTAAACTTAAGTCTCAATAATTTTGTATCATTTACAAATGTTCAGACAAATAAAATCATTACATTCCTAATTGATACAGGTGCAGATATTTCAATTATAAAAGAAAATTCCGATGTCTTTCATGACATACAATTCAATAAAATCATAGACATTCGAGGCATAGGTGAAGGAGTAATTAACTCCAAAGGACTAGCCTCAATTGAATTACAAACAGGGAAATACATTATTCCATATAAATTTCATTTACTACATTCAGATTTTGCAATCCCTTGCGATGGAATAATAGGACTAGATTTTATAAAGACTTTTAATTGCCAATTAGATTATAATACTTCGGAGGATTGTTTTATAATCAGACCTTCAAACCTAACGTATCCCATTAATGTACCGATAACATTTAGTTCTGGTAATAATTCAACACTTCTGCCAGCGAGATCCCAAGTGATACGCAAAATAGATTTGTCTTCAGAAGAAGAAAGCATTTTCATCCCAAATCAAGAAATCAAGCATGGTGTTTATATTGCAAACACTATTGCCCAAACCAAAAATACTTTTGTCCGATTTTTAAATACGACAGATAAATGCCAACTAGTAGGCATTAATAAAATAAAATTCGAACCGCTCTCAAAATACGATGTGGTTCAAACTTCAAATAACAATAGAACAGAGTCTGTTATTAGTAAACTAAAGAAAAATTTTCCAATCATGTTCAAAAAGCAACTTATGGAAATATGCACCGAGTATAGTGATGTGTTCGGACTTGAAACCGAACCAATCACAACCAACAACTTTTATAAACAAAAATTGAGACTTAAGGACGAAGAGCCAGTATATGTAAAAAACTATCGATGTCCGCATAGCCAAACCGAAGAAATTAAAAAACAAGTAGAAAAGTTAATTGAACAAAATATTGTTGAACCATCGATTTCACCTTACAGTAGCCCACTCTTATTGGTCCCAAAGAAATCTCTTCCGGACTCTAAAGAGAAAAAATGGCGATTAGTAATTGACTATCGCCAAATAAACAAAAAACTGCTATCAGATAAATTTCCACTCCCCAGAATTGACGATATTCTTGATCAACTGGGTAGAGCTAAATATTTTTCATGCCTTGACTTAATGTCAGGTTTCCACCAAATTGAACTTGAGGAAAGCTCAAGGAACATAACGTCTTTTTCAACAAACAATGGTTCATATCGCTTCACGAGATTACCATTTGGTTTAAAAATAGCACCTAATTCATTTCAGAGAATGATGACAATAGCATTCTCGGGTTTAGAGCCTTCACAAGCATTCCTTTATATGGATGATTTGATCGTTATTGGTTGTTCTGAACAACACATGCTTAAAAACCTAACAGACGTTTTTACACTTTGTAGAAAACACAAATTGAAATTACATCCAGAAAAATGTTCATTTTTCATGCATGAGGTGACATTTTTAGGTCACAGATGCACCGACAAAGGAATCTTACCAGATGATACAAAATTCGATGTTATTAATAACTATCCAGTCCCTACGGACGCAGACAGTGCTAGAAGATTCGTTGCATTTTGCAATTATTATAGACGTTTCATAAAAAACTTCGCCGAATACTCACGGCATATAACAAGATTATGCAAAAAGAATGTCCCATTCGAATGGACAGCGGAATGTGAAAAGGCATTCCAGTATTTAAAAACACAACTTGTTAAACCAACCTTGTTACAGTACCCAGATTTTA
This sequence comes from Drosophila willistoni, assembly GCF_018902025.1. Classification (NCBI taxonomy): domain Eukaryota; kingdom Metazoa; phylum Arthropoda; class Insecta; order Diptera; family Drosophilidae; genus Drosophila; species Drosophila willistoni. Next base: position 233,341 of record NW_025814235.1, read on the forward strand.
GCAAAGAATTTTGTATAATCACAGATGCAAGCAAGCACGCATGTGGAGCAGTTTTAACTCAAAACTATAATGGACCCCAACTCCCAGTTGCATATGCATCAAGAGCATTCACTAAAGGTGAAAGCAATAAAAGTACAACTGAACAAGAGCTAGCAGCAATACATTGGGCAATTACACATTTCAGACCATATATATATGGCAAACATTTCACAGTAAAAACTGATCATCGCCCCTAACATATTTATTCTCGATGATAAACCCAAGTTCAAAATTAACTCGCATGCGACTCGAATTAGAAGAATACGATTTTACAGTAGAATATCTGAGAGGAAAAGATAATTTCGTGGCAGACGCTCTGTCCAGAATTACAATAACTGATTTAATTGATATGAATAAAAAAGTCCTGAAAGTCACTACCAGGCACCAAAGTAGACAACAAAATTTCTGCGCAGAAAACAAACAAGAACAATTGCCAAGGCAAAGTCTTGAAAAAGCTTCTAAGCCCAACGTATACGAAGTCATAACAAATGACGAGGTACGAAAAGTAGTGACCTTGCGAATGACAGATTCGAAATGTTTATTGAAACATGGGAAAAAAGTTATAGCGAGAATTAATGTTAGCGATTTATACTCCAATGGAATTTTAGACTTAGGTCAGTTTTTCCAAAGGCTTGAATGGCAAGCCGGTGTATATAATGTCAGCCAACTAAAAGTGGCACCGAGCGAAAAGATCTTTGAATCAATTTCGATAGATACTTTCAAACATATGGGCAACAAGAATTTAAAATCATTAAGAGTAGCGCTACTCAAGCCGGTGACCCAAATATACAATGAAAAAGAAAAAGAAGCTATATTGTCTACATTTCATGACGATCCAATTCAAGGAGGTCACACAGGCATAAATAAAACGATAACAAAAATAAAAAGACAATATTATTGGAAAAACATGACGAAACATGTAAAAGAGTACATTAATAAATGTCCAAAATGCCTGACGTCAAAAACGACGAAACACACGAGATCACCTATGATAATTACAGAAACTACCACGTTCGGAAAATGGGAATGAATACGCAATCACTTTAATATGTGATTTGACAAAGTATTTAGTAGCAATTCCTATTGCAAATAAAAGTGCAACAACTGTCGCAAAAGCCATATTCGAATCTTTTATTCTGAAGTACGGTCCAATGAAGACGTTCATTACGGACATGGGAACAGAATACAAAAATTCCATTATAACTGACTTGTGCAGATATCTAAAAATAGATAACATAACATCTACAGCACACCACCACCAGACATTAGGTACCGTTGAAAGAAGTCATAGGACATTCAACGAGTACATTCGTTCATATATTTCAGTAGATAAAACTGATTGGGACGTATGGTTACAGTATTTCGTGTATTGTTTTAACACAACACCATCTGTAACTCATAATTATTGTCCATATGAACTAGTATTTGGAAGACAGAATAACTTACCAATACAATTTAATAGCGTAGATAAAATAGAACCTATATATAATATAGAAGATTATTCTAAGGAAGTTAAATTTAGACTAGAAAACGCGTATAAGAGAGCTCGAATACTTTTAGAAAAAAATAAAATTAAACAGAAAGAAATAAACGATAAGAAAGTATTAGATTTTAAACTAGAAATAGGAGACCAAGTTTATTTGAAAAACGAAACAGGTCACAAATTAGAATCTTCTTATATAGGACCATTTGAGGTCATTAATATAGAAAAGAATAACAATATAATTATAAGAAATAAGAAAAATAAGGAGCAAAAAGTTCATAAAGATAGACTAAAAAAGATAAATAAATAAAGAAAAAAAAGGAGATAAGAATATATATATATACATATTGAAAAAAAAATTTTTTTTAATTACAAAAAAAAAAAAAAAGAAAACATTTTTATTAAAAAAAAAAAAATTAAAATTAAAAATATACAACATAGTATTTAAGAAAAACAAATAAATAACTACATAATATTACGTTATTCTTTTAAAAAGGGAGGTGTTGTATGTTGTATGCCAAATGAGCATATGCCCACAGTATTGTAGAGTATACAATATAACAAGTGGTCATATGCTCAACATTAAAGTAAGAGTAACATACCAACACTTTGTTGCTATGTTTATGCAACCATTCATAATAATAATATGATCCGCCACTTATGCGGACTGGCCGCTGAGCGTGGGATCGCTAGGGTAAGCACTTTTGACTATGTACCCTCTGTACATATATGCTAACACATACAAACATATATACTGCAACCCACTCTCCCTCTCTGCCAGCGCCCTAAGCGGCAGAATGTATTCAATACATATAAGATGTATAGGCTAAAACTAGCATATGAATAAACTGTCCAGACAATTCTGGATGACGGCTCGAACAGAACAGTTGCGTTTTATTTTAACTTAAACGGATTTAACAAAAACTTAATGCGCACATAACAGTATTCGGGGGTTGAAAGATTATTATTATTTTGGGCACGGCGTCGGCCACTTGATATCCTGCCGTTGTGATCGTTTGGATTAGTTTACAATTACAAGTGTTTTTTTCCACAACGCGTGTGGCTGATTGTAATTCTAGTCATATGCTAGGTTAGTTGTTTGTGCCAAAGTACAGTTGTATTATATTTTCTTTAGTGCATCTGATTTGGTGAAGCCGCTTCAGATGAACACGATGTTTATTCTTAAACAGCGAAGCTTATCGAATGATAGAGTTAGAAGCTATAGAGTTATCAAATAGTCCGTGGAGTTCTCCGATGCGATTAGTAGTATAACCTGAAAAAGTGAGATTATGTCTAGATGCTAGAAAGATAAATGCGTGTACGACAAAGGATGCATATCCGTTACCAAGTATTGATCGGATATTCGCACGGCTTCCTCGTGCCGAAATCATTACTAAAATCGATCTTAAAGATGTGTATTGGCAAGTGGAATTATCAGAAGAATCTCGTGGAATCACAGCATTTACTATTCCAGGAAGTCCTTTGTACCAATTTCGAGTAATGCCATTCGGATTGTGCAATGCCCCGCAAACTATGTGCAGGTTGATGGGTGAAGTCATTCCAGCGGATTTAAAGTTGTTTTGGATATCTTGATGATTTATGTGTAACAGCAGATTTTGTTTCACATATATCAGTATTGATGAGGTTAGCGGATCAATTTCGTAAAGCGAATCTAATTTTAAATCTCAAGAAGAGTCAGTTTTGTGTGACCGAAGTTAAATATTTAGGGTACATAATTGGCAGAGGAGGAATTTCAACTGATCCAAGCAAGGTTGAATTGATTTTGCAATGGCCTACACAAAAGTCCCTAAAACAAACGCGTGGATTTTTAGGATCAGCAGGATGCTATCGAAGATTCATCGCAAACTTTTCAGAAATTGCAGTGCCGATTACAGATTTGCTAGGAAAGAAAACGAAATTTGAATGGACAGATAGTGCGCAGAAAGCTTTTGATGATCTCAAAAGACAACTGACGACTGCTCCAGTTTTGCAAAACCCAGATTTTAGTAAAAAGCTAATATGTGATGCAAGCGATGTTGGTGTTGGTGCAGTTTTAGTACAATTGGATTTGGAAGGTGAAGAAAAACCCATAGCCTATATGTCCAAAAAGCTAAACGCGGCACAAAAAAATTACAGTGTTACGGAACGTGAATGCTTAGCCGTAGTTTAGGGTGTAGAACGTTATCATTGTTATCTAGAACTTTAAGATTTTGAGATTGTTACAGATCATGCCAGTCTATCTTGGTTGATGAAGCAGTCTAATCTTAAAGGGCGTCTAGCGAGATGGGCTATGCAATTGCAAGGTTATAAATTTGAGATAAGTCATAGAAAAGGACGAGAACATATAGTACCAGATGCATTGTCGCGTATGTACTCCGAAGAGATCGCACAATTAGACTCATTTGGGCCAAAAATTGATTTATCTTCAGACTGTTTTAAGGATGAAGAGTATCAAAAACTAAAGCAGAAAGTACTTCAAAATGTGCAGTCCTACCCTGATGTCAAAGTCATGGATAACTTGGTTTATATTAGGACTGAACATAATGATGGTATCGAGGAGTGCAGAAAGAAAATGTGGAAATTGTGGGTGCCGCAAAGAATGACCGCAGAAGTTATATCACGTGCGCATGATTCCACTATTACAGCTCATGGAGGCATGGTAAAAAACCGTGGAACTAATAAAAAGACATTTATATTGGCCAGGGATGGTTTCCGCGATTCTAGAATATGTGCGTAATTGTGAGGTATGTAAACCTAAACCTAAACCTAAACTAAACCTCCTAATAGGACATTAAAACCACCCATGGGTAAACAGGCAGTGTCTGAACGACCGTTTCAACGTTTGTACATCGACCTCTTAGGACCATATCCAAGGAGTAGAAAAGGAAAAATAGGTTTACTTATTGTATTAGATCATTTGACCAAATTTCAATGGCTTTGTCCAGTGAAAAACTTCACGACAAAACCAATTAAAGAGTTTCTTCAAAGTCAGATTTTTCTATCCTATGAAGTGCCAGAAATTTTAGTAAGTGATAATGGAGTGCAGTTTAAGTCGAACGAATTTAATTCATTTTTAACTACGTTTGGAGTTCAGCATACTTATACAGCTGCATATTCCCCTCGAATCGCTCGATCGTGTCCGCTATTCGTTCGTATTTAGAATCTGATCAAACAGAGTGGGATACCCATATCCAAGAAATAAGTTGTGCCTTAAGAAATAGTTACCATCAAAGCTTAAAGATATCTCCATACCATGCGGTATATGGATTAAATATGATAACACATGCAAGTCAATATAAACTGCTAAGGAATTTAACAATGTTAGATGAACCAGTAGTACAGCTTGATCGAGATGATCAGCTTAAATTATTATGATCAAAGTTACGGGAGAACTTGAAAAGTGCATATGAACAACAAGCCCAGCAATATAATTTAAGAACCAGGCCTATCTGTTTCAAAGTTGGTGAGGAAGTTTTTAGAAGCAATTTTGTTCAGAGCAATTTTAGTAAAGGAATTAATGAGAAACTTTGCCCGTCGTTTCTTAAAGCTCGTGAAGGATATTCGCCAATAAATATTGTAATATCACAGACTTTTACATTTCTGTTGAAATCGTGACGTTGAATAAACTAATAAACCACCTGGTGTAATGTACAGGAATTACAGTTATTTTAAAATTCAACTGATTTCGATTATTTAGTATTTTTGTTGTTGTTATCGATATTTGCGAAAGTGGTGAGAATCGAAATGTAGGTAACCAGCTGGAAAAAGAATGAACCAAGTGGCAACGCCATACAGCTGATCGGTTTGTTTTGCATTGCTTTACATTATTTTTCTATAAATGGAGTTTGGATAAAACAATAAGAAAAATAAGGCAAAAGAGACTTATTGAACAGCGTGGTTTTTGGAAAAATGTTCTTTCTTTCCTCCACGTGAATTCCAACTGATCGGACGTATTTCAAGAGATTAATGTAAGTCCATTTCATTGCAATAATTCTAAAATTATTGTACATTTAACTTATGCATTTTCTCTTTAACAGCATCGGAAATTTCAATTCAATTCAATTCATTATTTGCTTTATTGCTCTTTGATAGTACAATGTTCTTAAAGCTATGTATATGTGATAGGAAGATTTTACAGAGTTATAGCGATTGCTTTTCAGCTGAGAAATTTTTATATACATACATAGTTATACAAGTTTGATGGATGATAATATAATATGGCAAGGAAAAATGAGCGAAAACCTTTAATATATGCCTTAAATACGAACTTAAAGGTGACTGGGACTAAGGTGACTAAACTAATGTAAGATTTAGCGGCTTAGTGCCAGTGGCTACCCTTAGGAGATATGAGTATTGTGATCAAGAAGATATGCTCCTAAACTGTCTAATAGTAGTTTAAGAGTAGTGTTTTCACTAAGAGTCGTCAGATTGGTCAATAATCTGCTTAATGGTTCTGACGCCAGCCGTATGATATAAGGTGGATGTTTTGGTAAAACATGGGAGGTTGAGTAGAAGCTTTAATATTTTGTTTTCGCATACTTGCAAGTTCTTGATGTGAGATGCAGCACAACTCTTCCAGGTACTTGAGCCGTAGGTTAGTATAGGGAGAAAAATGGTTTTGAATATGATCATTTTGTTAGCTGAGGAAAGTTTAGATTTTCGGTTAATAATTGGGTAAAGAGTGCAGATAGTTTTGTTAATCTTATAGATTGAGTGCTAAACGTAAGCTTTTTATCGAAGTGGATACCTAAGTATCGCACTGTATCTATCCAGTTAACTGGAGAGTTGCAGATTTTCAGAGGCCCGTCAGGGAGAAAGCAAGCCTTTCTTTTCTTGGAAAAGAAGATGGCATTAGTTTTGGTGGCATTAACTTTTATTTTCCACTTATGGTAGTAAGCTTCGAGTTCGTTTAGCCCGCTTTGCAGGGCTTGTTTAATGTCAGCATAATACGTGCCTTTACAATATATGGCTGTGTCATCTGCAAACATCGATAGCTTACATCGGGGATGTTGCGAATATCGTATATGAAGACGTTAAAAAGCACTGGCGCTAGAACTGCACCCTGTGGGACACCAGCTAGTAGCTCTTTTGTTGTTGACCTATTTCCATCTATTTCAATATAAAAGGTGCGATCTAGCAAAAAACTTTTCAGAATGTTTACAAGATATGTGGGTGTTTTAATGTTTATTAGTTTGAAAATGAGTGCTTCGTGCCAGACTGTATCAAAAGCAGCTTCAATATCCAGAGTGACGAGTCCAACAGACTGTTTGTTGGAGAAAGTATTTTGAACGTAGCTTCTTAGTTTCTTCGTTGGGAGTGAGCAGTTTAGACCAGCTCTGAAGCCGTATTGGGCAGGTGGTAAAATATTATGTGTTTCTAGGTGGACTAGGAGTCTACTTTTAATTATTTTTTCAAATATTTTGGAGAGACTGCTTAATAGACTAATGGGCCTATAGCTTTGTGGCTTTTTCGGAGGTTTTCCAGCTTTGACAATTGGGATAACTTTAGCTATTTTCCAAGGATTTGGGAAATATCCTATTTGTAGGCTGCTATTGTATAGAGTAGCGAGAAAACTAATGGCATTTGCTGGAAGGTTTTTTAAGCAAATATTCCTTATGTTATCTGGAACACTGGACTTTTTAGTTTTCAGGGTTTTTAGGATGGAAACTATTTCGCTGGTCGTAATTTTATTGATCTGAATCTGATCTGGCATATTGTTTTGCACAGTATTGGCAACCAAGTCTATTGTAATCGGATTTGAGTACGAAGATGTTAAGCTGTGTTTAGGTGCAAAGGAATTGCTTAATAGATTAGCTTTTTCAATTCCGGTTATATAAGCCACATCAGCCTCATATAAGGTGGGAATATACTGTTTCTTTCTTTTGATTGCTTTCGTGGTGTTCCAAAACGGCCTACTACATTTGTTCATTTTGCTTAGCTTTCTATTCCATTGTTGGTTGGTAAAAATAAATATCTCTCTGCGGATTATATAGTTTAGATGATTACATCTTGCTTTGATTATAGGCTGTCGAGACCGTATCCATTGTTTATTAAGGGTATTCCTGGTTTTGAGTAGCTTAGAAATGTGCTCTGGAAGCTTGATGTTGGTATCTCGGATGTGTTGGTGAGGAGTCGATCTCGTGAAGGCACAATTAATTGTTTTAGAAAATGAATCGACTAGCGAATCTATATGAGAAGGAGCTATTGGAAGATTACCAAGGCTTACTTTATTTGGTATGAGCATATTGTCGACTACACGTTTGAACATTTTCCAGTTAGCTTTTTTGAAGATTGGAATCGTTTTTTCGATGAGAGGTATGTTTTTGGAATACTTTATGACTACTTGAAGGTGGTCCGAAGAAAGATCTTTAAAAACTATCGGGTTGCTAATACGGTTTGTTAAATTTGTTAGACAGAGATCGATAGTGGAGGGCTTAGACGTTACACATGTTGGGATATAAGTAGTATCTTTTGGAAATAATATATTAAATTTGCCCACATAACATCCGAAATACGAACAGCATTCGAACTAAAAGAATACTGTGCGGCTGTCTTTCTCGACGTTGCCCAGGCTTTCGATGGAGTTTGGCTGGAGGGTCTGATGTTCAAAATCCGGCAAAAACTGTCACAGTACACATACAAACTCATGGAATCTTACCTTTACAATAGGAAATTCGCTGTAAGATGTAACGGCTCCATCTCCGCTGATTATGAAATCAAAGCTGGTGTACCGCAAGGCAGTGTACTCGGCCCATTGCTCTACCTGCTGTACACTGCAGACTTACCAACGAGTTTAGGACTTACAACGTCCATATTTGCCGATGACACGGCAATCCTTAGCAGATCCAAATGCCCAATACAAGCCTCTGCAAAACTAGAGGAACACCTTAAGGTGGTAGAGGATTGGCTAGCAACCTGGCGTATCCGGGTCAACGAGCAGAAATGCAAACATGTTACATTTACGCTTAACAGAAGAAACTGTCCAGCTCTAAGCCGTGGATGTCACTTACCTTGGCATCCACCTAGACAGAAGACTAACTTGGCGCAAGCACATCGAAGCAAAAAAGTCACAGCTTAAACTGAAAGCGAGTAGCCTACATAGGATCATCAATGCTCGGTCCCCTCTACGTCAGGATGATGCTAATTATTTTGAATTGTTTGAATAAATTTTAAGTTTATTATGAATTATTAATTTCTTTAGTTCCCTGATGTAGAAGGAGAAGTCCTAGCTTTCGTTTTGGGAGTCTGCGATAACTTTCGCTGGCAAACTCATGGTAGGGTGGGTACAGACGCGGAGCGCCATTATCATCTATAGCGCCTGCAAGAAATGATATCCGTAACTCTTTTGTATTCTTCTCTAATAAAAAACCCAGGCAAGGGATTCGGTTAATATGAATAGCCGACATACATAAAATACGCTGTGAAAATACTAGCTATGACGTTCACAAAGAACCCCCCCATAGGCTGTTTTTGCTAGTTGTTTATGAATCCCATTGAGCAGTCATATGCATACTAAACAAAGTCTATCACACGCGTTCTCAATAGAATTCTAGTGGTTCGGGTAACTCTAGTTGGAAATCGAGGTATAGTCCTGGTGGAACAGCGGGAGTAGGTTTATCCGTTCTGCCTCCATCTTATTGAGCAAAAGGATCGCAGTGTCACTAACCTTTGTGTTTTGCTGACCTATGTCGACAGTTGCAGGGTGCAAACCAGGAGTGTTAGACTGCTACTTTATTTTATTGATATATATGTGTAGTTTTCTTTAGCTAATACATATATAAGGCGGGATGTCCCAATTTTTTTTGAGTTTTTGTCGTCATGTGTCAGGTTTTATTACACTGCCTCTGCGAATAACGTTCCTTCCGGCTCGTCTGCACCTGTTGGCGAGTCAAAAAACTAATTTCGTCCCTAACTCTGGCCCATCAGAATGTACGGGGACTAAACTCTATAGACTCTATGTAGATAGTTTAACTTTTGACTGATTTTGCCGATGCTTCTATTTTTAACTCAAAATATTTAACATATAGACATGATCGGACTATCCGTAATGGTGGTGGCGTTTTGATCGCTGTTGACTCGGCGTTCTCGTCTGAAATTGTCCAGTCCTCCAATCAGGAGATTGAATTTGTTTGTGTTAAAATTTCGTTTAATTCTTTTTTTGTCTATATTACTTGTTCGTATATTCCACCACAGTCCGACTTGGCAGTTTACATTCATCATTTTGAAGCTATTCAACTTGTTTCCTCATATCTCTCAGACAAAGACTTACTCGTTGGAGATTTTAATTTACTTGAGATTGCCTGGACCCTTTCATATGATTCTTTACTATTGTTGCCCTTCTCGTCACATTGCTTCATAGATGGTCTTCTTGAGTTGTCTCTAACTCAAATAAATCCTGTCCGGAATAGTCGTAACAGATCACTAGATCTGGTATTTGTGTTGGATTCTTCCAACTGCGATGTTTCCCTGAAGTCAACTTTCATCCAACTCTGGATGTAACCATTGACCTTCCCTTTGGAGTTATGTCTCGATATAATAACTTTCTGGTTAGATATTATCAATTTAGGTGTTTTTATGGACCATAAATTAACTTTTAATCCTCATATTTCTGCTACAGTTAGTAAAGCTATGAATGTTCTTGGGTTTGTGAAACGATGGTCAAAAGAGTTTCACGATCCGTACACAACCAAAATTCCGTATACTTCATTAATCCGTCCTATTTTAGAGTACGGATCTTGCATATGGTCACCTCAATATGAGGCGCACCAAAGTAAATTGAATCTGTTTAAAAGCAATTTCTGCTTTTTGCTCTTCGCGGTCTAAATTGGGATCGCTATGTCAATCTGCCATTATACTCCAGTAGGCTTCTTTTAATCAATCTTCCTTCTTTAATTAATCGTAGAGTAATGCTTGGTGCTATCTTTATCAAAAAAACTTTCACTCGTTGCAGAGGACGGACGTGTTTTTTTTGCGCTTATCAACTTTTATTTTTTCTCGCGATTAAATACTTTTACATAACTCTTAAATTATCGGTTTAATTAATAATAATTACAACATCCGAATTTTATTTTCATTTCGCGAATTCTTGCTGTCGTTTTTGTTTAAATTTAAATAAAATCAAAACTTACAACAATACTTGCATTAGCGGTGTTGTTGTTTTGTTTGTCTCTTTTGCCTTTGTATCTTTACCGTTTTAACTAACTCTCGCGCTCTTGCGTACAAATTGTTGTTGCATGTGTTCAATTTGACGCGCTCTCCCGCTCTTTCCTATTCTTGATTGATTTGCGCTCTCGTCTTTTGACTACCCGCGACTCTGTGATACGTGTTTTTGTTTTTGTGTTTTCATTTCTTTTTATTCTTTAGTTGTGAAGGCTTACTCTGCACATTAACCCTTGTGTCAAAACTGGTCAGTATATTCTTATACACAGATTTTTTACCTTTAGAATTTTTTTTTATTTTTTTGTATTTCCTTTTGTAATTAAATTAAACTTTTGTTAAAATGGTTGTCTGCTCAAAAAATAATTGCATAGTTGCCACTAATGCGGTTGACTCCCATGATTATATTCTTTGTTGGAATCAAGGAGTCTATTGCTAAAGGTGGTGGCTTAAAATATGGATGTGATGCTTGCCGGGAGGTCGAGAATGAGATGCGCTCTTTCATGAGGCGGACCAGAGATAGTTTTGACTCTTTAAGGGCGGTTTTAATAAACTCCAAGCGGAGTTTACTGCGGTGGAGACTCAGTTCAGAAGTTTATCGCTTATGAATGAGTCTCCGAAACGTAAAAGGACCAGTCCTTGGGGTGTTTCTGTATCTGTAGATCCGCCAGCGTCTCTTATCGTCCCCGACCGGTCTCATGCACCGTCCACTCCTAATGTACAGCAATTGATATCGTTTAAGAGCCCGGTTGTGAATGCTATTAGTAAGGAATTACCGGTATAACCTGGGAATGATCTCTTAAAAACAATGCCTATTGTAGTGTCCGATGTGTCTGGGCAATTACCCATTCCAATGGAAATTGCCGATAGTTCTAAAAGTATCGAGGGCCCCGTAAACAAGTTGACTGCTGCAGTGGGTGACTTGTCCAACGTTACTGCTGCGGCTGACGCTTCGGGACCGCGGCCTCTCGTTGGCATACCACCAAAGAAACATATATTTGTTTCTAGGCTAGACCCTGTTGTCACATCTGATGATGTAATAGCCTATATTCGGAAGAAAGTTAACGTCTCGAATATTGCGGTGGAGAAGTTTAAATTTTCTTATTCTCGGGACATTTCGTCCTTTAAAATTAGTGTTTCTGCCAATAAATGTCTTAAATTCTAATGGAAAATCGTTAGATCTTATTTTTGTATTGGATTCTTCTTATTGTGAGGTTTCTAGGATCGAACCATTTGTTCTTCCAGAAGGCAAATTTCATCCTACATTAAATTTAAAAATTGATTTGCCCTTGCTTTCACCATTACTTGGTTCAAATGAGTTACCTCTAACTAGGTGCTTTCGTAAGACTGACTTTGCCAGCCTTAATGATAACATTGCTACTACCGATTGGTCTTATCTGTACAATTGTAGAGATATGAACTCAGCTGTTCGTTTTTTCTATGATACTCTGAATTCACTCTTTGATATTTGTGTGCCTCTTGGTAGGCTGGAGCGGCTTAACAAACCTCCCTGGTTCTCTCGTGAGCTATCCAATTTGAAAAATGTGAAGACACGATATTATAAGAAGTTTCAAAAAACACGTCGTTCATCAGATTATGCTCTGTATACAGTCGCTCGTTCAAAATTCATGATGCTTAATACACAATGCTATAAGAATTATCTTTAGCGGTGTAAACTTCAGTTTTCTTCTGACCCTAAACAATTTTATAATTTTGTTAATTCTAAACGTAAGACCTCTGTGCACCCATCTTTTTTGTCTTTTCAAAATAAAAAAGCGAGCACTGATCAGGCAATTGCCGATATGTTTGCGAGTTTTTTCAAAACAACTTATTCCTCAACGGAATATCGAGCAAGTCCGTATCCTTATCATTTAAAAAAGGCTAATTGCATTTTCAATCCAGTGATTGATGAAAGTTCTATTCTTAGCGAACTTAAATTAGTTAAACCTGTTTATTCTCCGGGGCCAGACGGTATTCCTGGATGTGTACTCAGGTTCTGTGCAAACGCATTATGTAAACCCATTTTAAAATTGTTTGTATTGTCTGTAGAATCTTCCTCTTTTCCATCTATTTGGAAGGAGTCGTATATTATTCCTCTGCATAAAAATGGCAAAAAGTCCGAAGCCTCTAACTATAGGGGTATCTCAAAATTGTCCGCTATTCCGAAAGCTTTTGAGAAAATTATAACTTCTCAATTGCAACATTTTTGCAGCTCTATTATTTCGCCATCCCAACATGGGTTTGTGAAACGTAGATCTACAACCACTAACCTTTTAGAATTTACATCAATAATTATCAAGGGGTTCAAAAATGGTAAACAAACTGATGTCATATACACTGACTTCAGCAAAGCCTTTGATTCCGTTAATCATACCCTATTACTTTCTAAGCTGAGCGACATTGGGTTTCCACCCCTTTTCCTTTCTTAGGTTCGAGAATATTTAACAAATAGAAAACAGAAGGTACTTTTTAAGTCTTCTTTTTCCGTTTCCATTCCTGTGACTTCTGGTGTACCCCAAGGTAGTCATCTTGGCCCTCTGCTCTTCACACTATTTATTAACGATCTTCCTTCAGTCATTGTTCATTCGCGTGTGCTTATATATGCTGACGATGTCAAGCTTTGTTTTACTTATAAAGATACAGATTCATTTAGTCGGCTACAAGCTGATCTTAAAAACTTTCAATGCTGGTGCCAGTTTAATCTACTAAATCTTAACACTACCAAATGTAAGGTAATGACTTTTTTTCGTAACTCACCTCAACTGGTCACTTATTTTCTAAACAACAGCCCTTTAGAACGTCTAAATAATATGAATGATTTGGGCGTACTTATGGACCATAAGTTAAATTTTAACACCCATATTTCCACCACGGTCGCAAAGGCCATGAGTGTCCTGGGTTTCATTAAAAGATGGTCAAAAGAATTTGATGACCCCTATACAACTAAAATTCTTTTTACTTCGCTTTGAAGTAAAACTTGATAATTTGAATTATTTTAATCTCCAAAATATTCACTACTATTATTTTGCTCGCCCCAAATAGTCATAATTTTCACAAAATCATCATTATTTATAAGTAATGAATGTGGAGTGCTCGTTTTTGTTTATAAAATAAACATTTACTATCAGAGTAGTAAATGTGCATACCAAAAATTCTCAAACAAGCGCCAAAAACATTAGTTTCTATGTGTTGATCAAAGTGGACGAGGGCACTACTATTTTTTTGCTCGCAGCTGTATATGCACACTATACATATAACATTTTGAATTAGCACGGAAAGCTCAGATGTAATCGAGTAATTTGGCTCGATTAAGGCCAAACTGCTGGCAGGAGACTATAAATTTAAGAGAAAAACAGGACGGAGTGAAGTCTGGAATATATTTGGCCTGGTCCTGGTTAAGAAGGAAGAAGAGGTTTAAAATTTTGTTGGATGCAACATATGTTTCCGAATTCTGAAGCACTCCAATTGTACTTCAAGCTTAGTGAAACACAAATGCTACACAATGGCAAAAGGCTCGAAAACCGAAACACACGCCCCCGCACAACGTGTCGATCACGAAACCAAAAGAGCGGATTTTTAAAGCTGCTACTGAATAGATCGTCAAAAATTGTCGACCCTTTAGTATACTAAAAGACAATGTAAATTATTTGCCATGTTAACCATAGTTGGAGAACAATATGGTAATGGAGTAAATATAGATGATATAACTTCACAACTCAGAGTTTAAAAAAATAAAAAGGCAGATGTTATTAAATCAAAGTCATCGGGCTACAGCATTACATCTGATATCTGGACTGTCGAGTTCCTAATGAGGTCATATACATCGTGCACAGTGCACCACATAATAGGCGGGGCGATGGTCACAAGCTGCTGGCACTAAAATCGATGGGAGATCAAACCTGTACACGTAGATTAACTTCATTAATGTTCCAACAGCTTCATTGCAATAATGTTTTTTATTTCAGGCGCAAACGTTAAGTGTAAAATCACAAACATTTTGAGAGATTTTAATTTGGCAATGAATGACGACAAAGCTGTAGTTGTAACTGACCGAGGCTCCAATATCATCAGCTCTTTTCGAAGTAAAAATCACATTCATTGCATGAATTACCTATTAAATAATATTGTGAAGAAAGCATTCAAGAATATTTCAGCACTATCTGACCTTAATGTATCGCTCAAAAGTTTCTGCCAGACTACGTGAAATACAGTCTATTATACTCTTGCTTTAAAAGCATCAAATCAATTGTAAAAATTTTGGAATATTTTTAAAAGTCTTGGAAAGCATTAGAGGGAGAAAACTATCCGACACTACATTTAGTAATACCACATTTTCATAATTTAGGTAGAAAAACTAAATTTGACTTAAGCGACACTGGTTTGAGCTAGCCAACTAAAATCATTGTTAGGAGAGCTACTTAAAACCGTTGTGGATCCTTACATTACGGGATACCACAAAATCGCATTTTTTTTTTTCCCCCCACAAACAAATTGTGGTATTTCAGTGAGTCTGAAAAAGAGGGAAGCATTGAATTGTGTAGAAAATTAATGACAGACTATTGGGTGGAAGGTAACTCTGCCGAAAGACAATTAGAAATATCAAAGCAGCTGCAAATATTTTCTGAACTAGTTTCAACTTATAGTACTGATAATATAACTTCATCTATAGACTCCGAGCTTCAAGCATACATGTCCTTCAAAGTTTCGTTGTCAGATGATTCTAAAGTTGTACAGTGGTGGGAATCGAATAAAGACCATTTCCACTTCTTCTTAAAGCCAGCTGCAGTGCTTCGCCTGAAACAGCTTTCTCTCAGGTCCGGTTATTAATTTCAGAAAAAAGAAGCAGAATTGCCACAAACATCGCCATGATAAAAGAAAATATGTTTATAAATCTTAATTTGAAAAAAAAAAAAAATAAAAATACGCTTACTTAATAGTTATTGTTAAGTTATAAACTGAAGTTGTTAAATGTTAAATAAAATCATGGCTTTATTTTTATTTATATAAAAAGTCTGGGCCGAGAAAAATTTATTTATGTTGTCAGGTATTTGTCACAATTCGATATACCGACAACGAGCAATACATTTGTACCAAGTACTCGGTTCGGTTTTCGGTACATATGTACTTCTCGCTATGCTCGCATTTGCTTTACCGGATAATGTTGAAATCAGTATAAGGTGGTACCGCCGGCAGCACTGATGTTATTTCAGTTTTTTTTCCAGCCAGATCTGGCTGTTTTGGAAACGCGATTGCGGGAAATATTTAAAAACAGTCAGCAGCGGGAATTCTAGCTTTTTTAGCAAATTCAAATATTTTTTATACCCTTGCAGAGGGTATTATAAAATTGGTCAGATGTTTGTAACGCGCAGAAGGAGACGTTTCCGACCCCATAAAGTATATATATTCTTGATCAGCATGAGAAGCTGAGTCGATATAGCCATGTCCGTCTGTCCGTCCGTCTGTGCGTATGCGTTTTACTCAGCCGTCTTAAGAGCTATCGGGCTGAAATTTTTTTTTTGGGGTTTTTTATTACCCGGGAAAAATAAAGTATGAAAACCATAAGGATCGGACCACTATATCATATAGCTCTAGAAGAACTAGAAGAAACATTTTCATAAAAATCGGAGTATGCTATGAAATTTACATATGTGATAATATTGGATATAAAACCCCAGATCCCAAAATATGAATGTGATCGGATAAATATAAGACACACAGACGCAACGCTACATGAACTGTATGTGTATGCGTGCGTTGCTTTGCTTTGGGAATGAGGGAAGAAGATGAACAAATTGTAAAATAGAGAGTAAAATTGTTTTGTTTGTATATTGATGAATTGAGTTGCAGAAAACAAATTTTGAACATGTAAAATTATTATTACCAAGGACTGCAAGGGTATATAAACTTCGGCATAGCCGATGTTAGCTTCTTTGATATTTTTTTTTAACTTTTTCTCAATTTGGTGAGTTGTTTCTATCGCATTTGACGATAAATGCGATGATGAAAATGTATGTCTGTGTTGTCCTAAACCTTTATTAATGTTAAATAAAATTAATTGGTATATTTTTCAAGAAAAGGCTCTCCTGAAAATTCCAAGGGTTTCTGACACCAGATGGTTATCCATTAAAATGGCTCTTACAAGAATATTGATCAGTGGCATGACCTGAAAACCCATTTTGGAATTGCTGCTCTGCAGGATAAATGCAAAATAGCTAAAATTTTGTATGAATCGTTTTGTGACAACAAAATCTATTAGTACTTGGTATTTTTAAGCCCAATATTGCAAGACATGCAAAAAAAAAAATCTATATTTAAATTACAAATTAATTTATTTAAAATTTTAGCTATATACTGCACCGACAAAACAAATGATGTTTTGATTGCCAATTACCACCCAGCTGTCTAACTTCAATAGAACATAGACAATATTATCCAATATAGTATTATTGGATAATATATTCGTTCTTGAATGAAAAAACAATATATAAAAATCTGTTTTTTCCCGGAGATTCAGCTTTTTTAGCTGTTTTCTTGAGTCGGCTTAGCCATTTTGGCCTAACAAAAAATAACACAAAACATGGTCGGAAGCAGCACTGCTCACGACGAGGTCTTATTGCAGTTGTTTTCAGGATCGGACCTATTTCATGTAGTTGTAGAAGATAGATGAGTTGTCTAAGTGGCCCAGTCATTTAGTCAACTGAACAACGAGGATCCGGGTTCGAATCCCAGGCTAGTGTATGAATGTAGTTTTCGTCTAAACCGAAGGCCTTAGCTTCCAGTGGTTGATAGTTTACAACTATACTTTAATAATAATAATAACACTAATAATAATGTGGAAGAAAAATATTTGAAGAAAATGGAGTATCCCTAAGAAATTTGCTTATATGATAGTTTTTAATATATAACATCAGATTTTACATTTTAATCAGATCGGATAGATAGAACACAAGTTACAGTCAATATAAGTCGGTTTAACCGCAGCGCTGCATGCAGCACACGTCATCATCAAATCAACAGAGCACACGCATACACAAACAGACGCAACGCTATATAAACTATATGTTTTTATGCGTGCCAATCGCAATATGCATGTAAAAGGGGATGGGGTTGTATATCTCGGATCGGATCAGGGGTTGTCCCATACAAACGGCACAGTCACGAACAGGGGCTTTTCTCAATTACTTCGTTATTTTCTGAGCTATTATTGTGAGTTAATTTTGGTTGGCTTTATAGGTGTAAAACGACTGTGCCGAGTTTTATTAATATCGGGCGACTATATCCTATAGCTCACATAGGAACGATCGGTCGAAAACAGTGACTTTTGTCAACAACTTCGTTACTTTTAACGCGGTTGCTTTTAAATTAAACATTTGTTAGTTTAATATATCTGTTAATGACTGTGCCAAAATTGATAAAGATCGGGTAACTATATCATATAGCTCCCATAGGAACGATCGATGAAAAACATTGACTTTGATCAATATCTTCGTTATTTCCTATGCTAAGATTGTTGGCCGTTCTTTCGCAAACATTAGCCTTTTTAGCTTGAACATTTTTCCACTTTGATGTCTATAGGTAAGGAAAGAGTTACCATAAAAGTTGCAAAGGTATGCAAATTTAGACGTGGTCGAACTTAGCCTCGGCCCTCTGGTCTTAGATTGAAATTGTTCTGAATTCAATCAAAGTTCAGCATTTGCGTGTTTCACATTTCCATTCTCATTTAACAGTTCTGTATTTTTATCAGAATTAAATTAAGGTTTGGTTATAAATTATAATAGGTAAAGAAAAACATGAAACACAGAACATAGCTACCAACAATCACGATCAAAACATTGCTAAAACATGAAGCTTCACATAACAATTAACAATTAATATTAGTTCTTATTGTAATTGCTTTAAGTTTTATATATTAAATATATTTTTTTAGCCTATACTCAAATTGGAGTGGGGTTGGATGGTCATACTGCCCACCCATTGACCACATGTTACCAAAAAAAATGTTCAATTGTCTTGATGTCTTGATTAAACCGACTCGTTAAAATGTATTCAGTTTTATATTTGTCAATTAAATAAACGTCTGGTTCATTCACGGAGGCATTTTTAACGATAATACCTTTTTGAAAAGTTAATCTCAGGGGTTTGTCAAACAAATCAGTGCTCATCATGTGTGACAACTTTTGGCTGCGATGCTTCAATGGAATTTTATGTTGATAATTTTGAATTATCACGCGTCGTACGGACTGGCCGTTGTATTAAAGAACAGTTGCGTTGCCAAAGACACTTTCTGCTTTGCCAACGAGCGAACATTAATGTGGTTTTCGTTAATTCTAAACGTTATTGATACATCTGAATTTGAACAATGGTTGATTGTTTACTGTCTTGGCTCGGATAAATAATCCGGAACTGATGTAGTGGTTGCAAACCACAGTGCGGTGTATCCGCAAAAAAAAAACTTTTAGGTGGTCATCCGTTGGATGACTAAACCAAGTTTTTACTAGAAAGAAAAAAAAATAGAACTTGTGTTTTATTTAAACTCTTGTAACCATAGCTTGCAAATAACTGTTAACCGTTTTTTTCCTTGCAGTCTGTATGCGAGAATAACCGAAACAAGGATGTGCACTCGTAACTTGTGTTATATTTATCCGATCACATTCAAATTTTGGGATCTGGGGTTTTATATCCAATATTATCACATATGTAAATTTCATAGCATACTCCGATTTTTATGAAAATGTTTCTTCTAGTTCTTCTAGAGCTATATGATATAGTGGTCCGATCCTTATGGTTTTCATACTTTATTTTTCCCGGGTAATAAAAAACCCCGAAAACAAATTTCAGCCCGATAGCTCTTAAGACGGCTGAGTAAAACGCATACGCACAGACGGACGGACAGACGGACAGACGGATATGGCTATATCAACTCAGCTTCTCATGCTGATCAAGAATATATATACTTTATGGGGTCGGAAACGTCTCCTTCTGTGCGTTACAAGCATCTGACCAATTTTATAATACCCTCTGCAAGGGTATAAAAATGGGCAAGAAGTTATCATGCAGCAGCAATGAAGATTTTATGTTTTGATGATTATTGTATACCCTAATTAATTACACTATGCAACAAAATGAAGGGTATTAAAATCAAACCGCACCGGACCTTTTTTTTCTGAAAGTACAAGTATTAAATAGCAAAACCCTATTTGGGTTTTTCAAAGTTAGCTCGGTTTTTTTTTATAGCGAGTTGAAATTTTTCATTTTGGGGGTATTTTTTAGTTTGTCATATGAGGTAAATATGACTTATATATCGATTTCTTCTTCATGCATTCGACCTTAATCATCCTAATTTATTGTAGAAATATTGTTAATGGTTAAATAAATTAATTTTATAAATGTTATATAACCCAAAATGACTTTTTCAGCTACAGTTCTAGAAAAAAATACAATTAGGCCCTTTTTAGAGTAGTTATGGAAGTATTTGTAATTTATAACTATTTTTTGTGAGAATAATAACACTGTGATAGTCCAAAAAAAAGACATGGCAAAATTCGATGGTTCACCCTATTTCGGGTCCTGCAATTCGAACTGCATCATTAGTTTTTTAAGTTATCACGATGGTTTCATAGAAAATTTTTTCCGGAAGTTTTTCATCAAAGTTGCCATTTTATCGAAAAGGATGTTTTTTTCATTTGCTTCTAACTTCTAAAATATAAATTTTAGTCAGCAGAAGAAACACCAGACCTATCTAATTTACGATTTATAATATAACCATTTAATCAAATTGTAATTTTATACCCTTGCACTGTCATTGTTTTCGAAAGATCTTGATCAAATTTGGCAGATTTTTTATACCCTTGCAAAAATGGTATATTTATTTTGGTCAGAAGTGTACAACGCATAGAAGGAAGAGGATTTCCGACCATATAAAGTATATATATTCTTGATCAGCATGACGAGACGCGTTCATAAAGTTGTTTTCTCAATAACTTCATTATTTTCTGAGCTATTGTCATAATTTAATATTGGTGAGTTTATTACACCCATAAACAAATCTGCCAAATTTGATCAATTCTAAGAACCGTTGCTGAAGAAAGTTTGTAAAAAAATTAATATTTTGGAAGTTAGAAGCAAATGAAAAAAACATCCTTTTCGATAAAATGGCAACTTTGATGAAAAACTTCCGGAAAAAATTTTCTATGAAACCATCGTGATAACTTAAAAAACTAATGATGCAGTTCGAATTGCAGGACCCGAAATAGGGTGAACCATCGAATTTTGCCATGTCTTTTTTTTGGACTATCACAGTGTTATTATTCTTACAAAAAATAGTTATAAATTACAAATACTTCCATAACTACTCTAAAAAGGGCCTAATTGTATTTTTTTCTAGAACTGTAGCTGAAAAAGTCATTTTGGGTTATATAACATTTATAAAATTAATTTATTTAACCATTAACAATATTTCTACAATAAATAAGGATGATTTAGGTCGAATGCATGAAGAAGAAATCGATATATAAGTCATATTTAGCTCATATGACAAACTAAAAAATACCCCCAAAATGAAAAATGGGTCTGGTGAGTTTGGATTGAAATTAAAACGCGCGAGAACTTCGTTTAAATTAATGATGATTTATTGAATTCACAAGGTATACCGACGCACACACGAAATGGTTTGGTTTGAAAAAAGTGACAAATCGCAAAGTATAAAATCCAGGAAAACGCAATTAATATGGCGATGCCCATCAGAATATCAAGTCACGCCCCCCAGAGTGACCGTAGCCGCCGTTTTCGTTTGATTGTGTTGTTGTTTTTTATTTTCTTTTGTTTGCGCGTCGTTATGCACTCTTCGTTTCTCTGTGCATTTGCGATAAATTTTCGTAAGAGCAGGAGTGATAGTGATTTTATAAATTAATTTTCAGTGAAAATTCAGTGAATTCAAAATTAAATAAAGGTAAGTGCAATTTAATATTATTTAGATTATAATTGTGTATTAAGCACAATAAAATTTGGAATAATTACATACCTACATATTTTGTTGGCAAAAAGTGTTTTTTTTTTTTTGCTTTGCAATACAACACTATGTGTTGTTAGTGTTTCATAAATAAAAAAAAAATTAATAGCATTATTTGTACTTGAATGCAAATAAAGATTAATGCAATAAACAAAAGCAAAAGCAGTGATAAAATAAGTGGAAAAATAAAAGAATAAAAAGGTGAAAGCAAAATGAAAACAAAGTGTTTTGCCAGCAAAATTGAATAATGCATATACCAGGTTCAATCCCGGGCCGTTCACTGAAAAAAAATATTTTTTTTATAATTTTATTTTTTTTCTATTAAAAAATTAACCATACATTGTACCAAGTTTAAATATTTTTTTGTGGTCTAATTATGAAAACTAATTATGAAAGAAAATCAAATCAATTAATTCAAAATTGGTTTACAATTGCTGAATTGTCGTTTTAATTGTTTTTTTTATAACAAATTATTTATTATTATTGTATTTATATACTATAATAATAAATTATGCAATTTTGTGTTTACTTCTATATTATTATAAATAAAAAGTAAAAAAAAAAAATTCAAAAAATCCACAAATATATTGTCTGAATATAAAAACTTATTTAAATATCAAAGAAGCTAACATCGGCTATGCCGAAGTTTATATACCCTTGCAGTCCTTGGTAATAATAATTTTACATGTTCAAAATTTGTTTTCTGCAACTCAATTCATGAATATACAAACAAAACAATTTTACTCTCTATTTTACAATTTGTTCTTCTTCTTCCCTTATTCCAAAAGCAAGGCAACGCACGCATACACATACAGTTCATGTAGCGTTGCGTCTGTGTGTGTTACATTTATCCGATCACATTCAAATTTTGGGATCTGGGGTTTTATATCCAATATATTCACATATGTAAATTTCATAGCATACTCTGATTTTTTTGAAAATGTTTCTTCTAGTTCTTCTAGAGCTATATGATATAGTGGTCCGATCCTTATGAATTTCATACTTTATTTTTCCCGGGTAATAAAAAACCCCGAAACAAAATTTCAGACCGATAGCTCTTAAAACGGCTGAGTAAAACGCATACGCACAGACGGACGGACAGACGGACATGGCTATATCAACTCAGCTTCTCATGCTGATCAAGAATATATATACTTTATGGGGTCGGAAACGTCTCCTTCTGTGCGTTACAAACATCTGACCAATTTTATAAAATGCAAGGGTATAAAAAGTATAAAAAAACATAAATTTAAATCAAACATGGCATACTTTTTCTTATAGTTTATTTTTTGGACAAAAAAAAAATTATTCTAAAATAAGATATAACTTTTATTGTGTTCTTTTCAAATTTGAAACCTTACCCCCTCCTTAAGTTAAGTACAATTATTCAAATATATGTACATATGTATACTTTCTTTTTTCCAGCCCCTTTAAATTTAAATTAAATTAAAGGTAATTTATTTTTAAAAAATTTATAAATTTTGGAAAATGTTGAGTAGTAGGCAAATGCAAATGGAGAGAGACGCTTTAAATTCAAGAAGTGCGTCTCTAGAATTAGGAACTATTCAGAATATACAAGAAAGAAGCTGGCCTTCAGGTAGTTGGCGAATTCATGTCAGTTGAGGAAGAAACTGATGCCAATTTAGGAGATATGATAGGTAGCGTAGAAGCACAAGCAAACGTTGGTGATGGCTAAAATGCACAATGGAAAAATTGGTATTTAAAGCATAAACCAAAACGAAGCTGTGCTATTGAATTAGTGAATATTTTAAATTCACATAATTTAAAAGTTAAGCCCTTCTATAAGTTTAATTGCTCCGAAAAGCCTGACATTGCTGTAATAGGAGGCGGCACCTATTTACATATAGGCTTGTCAAAGCAATTAAATAAACTTTCTATTTTGCCCAAGATTCCCGATGTATTAAGCATCGATATTAATGTCGGCGGACTTCCGTTGTTTAATAGTTCGCGTGCGCAATTGTGGCCCATACTTATTCGTTTAAATAATATTTATAAATGTCCTGTTTTGCCGATCGGAGTATTTATGGGTCACAATAAGCCATTTAACTCCGATGAATTTTTGTCCGAATTCACAATCGAGTTGTCCGAGATTAGAACTTAAAACTTCGCGGTATTGTGTGTGATGCTCCTGCAAGAGCATTTGTTACTGGCATGCCTGGTCATACTTCCAGTCACGGTTGTAGCAAATGCATTCAGGTGTCACGAAAAGTTGACTCTGTTTTGACATTCAGCACTAAAAGTACTGAATTAATATCAGATGCAGTCACCGACTATCTCTCTTTGAGTGCGGACGTCGTTGCCTTCCTATCGCCAGTACATTTTTTCCATTCTTCTTTAACATTCTATTCTTAATCGTTCACGTGTACATATAAAACACAGTGTAATACGGTAACTTTTCTATGAAAAGTTGATGGCAATACCAAACCTTCTGGCGTAATTTTGGTTACTTTTGATCTTTACAGCCTAGCAAGCAAACTGGAAATCTCATGACACACCGTCAAGGTAAGGGAATACATTCCCAACCCGATGAGGTGCAAGACATGCCAGTTATTGTGTCACACAGCTAAAAATTGCAATTGTAACGGTGACCTCCCCGCGTCCTCCCCTTCATAAGCAAAAATACCAGCAACTAAAAG
This sequence comes from Drosophila willistoni, assembly GCF_018902025.1. Taxonomy (NCBI): domain Eukaryota; kingdom Metazoa; phylum Arthropoda; class Insecta; order Diptera; family Drosophilidae; genus Drosophila; species Drosophila willistoni. The sequence continues at coordinate 257,684 of NW_025814235.1, forward strand.
AACTACTCAAAATAAAAACTATGAAAAAATGCAGTATGCGAGAAGCACGCATCATTCTAAAACAACAAAAACCAAATATTACAGTAAATTCTTCTACTTCGTATGCTGCTATCATATCAAACAGCCCCCTACCCCCACTAGAGCCCCCAAACCAACAACTTTAGTTTGCGATAAGCAAACCTCTACAAAATATGCTGAACCACAAACCTCTTCACAAAACCCAAAACCTTACAAAAACACTAAAATCTCTCTTACAAACAACACAAAATAATCTTGTGCTCTTGGATTAGCAGTACAAGAAAATCTCAAACCTAATCACAAAAACTACCTATCTAGTTCAAACGAATCAATCAAATCTAACTACTACCCCCACTACTCTATCCCTTCAACTGAACCCAAATCACAAGACTCTGATACATCTATGGAGCATTCTGACTCATAGTCAGAATCAAGCCCATTGATATATCAATTTCTTGTACACGTACATCATTGCTTCAAAAATATTACGATGTCCATTAAAATTTTACAATGGAACATAAACGGTATCCACAATAACTATAATAAACTTATGCTAATGATAAAAGACCACTCACCTGATGTTTTATGTTGTAATATTTTGGCAAATATAATGTACAAGAAATACATTTACCACACAACTTTACAAATTTTAATTATCCCAAGGCATATATTGTCTACCTCCACAACACAAAACACATCGGCCAAACAAGGTATTGCAGTGCTCATAAAACGGCACATCCCCCACACGTATTCCACCCACCACCATGTCAAAGCTTTAAAACTAGCGACATTTCGGATATATTAGACCAATTTAACAGCCCTTCAATAATTTTGGGGGACTTTAATTCATGGAGCTCCTTTGGGGATCTCCGAAAATTAACGCCAGAGATAAAAATATCGAATGTGCAATCTCTCGGAAAAATTTAGTTATTCTTAACGATGGGTCTGCCATGCATCTATCAACCCACAATTCTTTCACCCATGTTGAGATCTCAATGATATCTGCACAAATTGCCCACTGGTGTAGCTGGTCCATCATGGATAACCTCCATGGCAGCGATCACTTTCCGATAACCATCGAAATCTCCGTACATTTCAGCCCCGGCATTACCCCACCGCTGCCAAAGTAAAAAACCGATCTGGCAAATTGGGATCGTTTCGAAAACAAATGCACCAAGTTAGCCAAAAACTGGGCTAATGGTTGTCTCAACCATCAAGTAGCACGATTGACTAAAGGCATAAGAGATGCAGCTAACTGCAGCATCCCACAAACAAAACGTGTCCCACATAAAGCCAAAGTCCCCTTGTGGAACAACTCTCTTCAACACCTGAGAGATGAAAAGCAACGTCTTTTTCACCTATATAAGTCTCACATGTCAAACACAGCTCTTATTAAATATAAACCAGAGGGCCGGGGCTAAATTCGACCACGTCAAAGTTTGTATACCCTTGCAAGATTTTTGGTAACTCTTTCCTTACCTATAGCCATCAAAGTGGAAAAACGTTTAAGCTAAAGAGGCTAATGTTTCCGAAACAAACGCCTACAATCTTAGCATAGGAAATAACGAAGTATTGATCAAAGTCATGGTTTTCCACCGATCGTTCCTATGGGAGCTATATGATATAGTTACCCGATCTTGATCAAATTTGGCACAGTCATTAACAGATACATATATTAAACTAAAAAATGTTCAATTTGAAAGCAATCGCGTCAAAAGTAACGAAGTTATTGACAAAAGTCACTGTTTTCGAAAGATCGTTCCTATGAGAGCTATATGATATAGTCACCCGATCTTGATCAAATTTGGCATAGTCGTTTATATGTGTAATTAACTCACCAATATTAAATTTCACGACAATAGCTCAGAAAATAACGAAGTTATTAAGAAAAGTCACTGTTCGTGACTTTGTCATTTGTATGGGAGCTATATGATATAGTGATCCGATCCGGCTGAATCCGAGATATACAACGCCTGCAGTATATACAAGCCTACATGCAAAATTTTAGCTCTGTAGCTCATACAGTCTAGGAGGAGTTTGCGTTGATCCAGGCGGACGGACGGACGGACGGACGGACATGGCTATTTGAACTCGTCTCGTCGTGCTGATCAAGAATATATATATTTTATATGGTCGGAGATGCTTCTTTCTATGCGTTGCACACTTTTGACCAAAATTAATATACCCTTTTTGCAAGGGTATAAAAAGCCAATGCAATTTTCAAGAAGGCTGTACTTTCGGCCAAACTGTCTCGATAATTCTACATCTCAAATTTCTCCACCATCTACCACTAAGAAAGTTTGGTCCGACATTAAACGTTTGGTGTTCCACCGACTCCATTAAAATATATAAAACTCACTTTAGGTCTATTAACCTGTCCCCACCGTATTGCAGATGAGTTTGGCGAAGTCTGGTCCAGGTATTCTATGGATTGTAATTTTTCAGCCGAATATACTTATACACCATAAACAGGAATATCAGTCAAGTAGTTACTATCCAACTGCCCTATGTCCTTCTGCCAAACGCTTAGAAGCAAAGTTTATACTAATCGAATTCGATGCTGCCGTGGCTAACGCCAGAGGTAAAAGCCCAGGTGCCGATAGGATATATTACCCTATGTTAAAGCATATCCCCTCTTCTCTAAAAACAATAATCCTTGATATCTTTAACAACATGCTCGACTCTGGAATATACCCACACACATGGAGATCTGCATAGTAATTCTTATAGAAAAGCCAAATAAAACCCCACACAAAATATGCAGCTTTCGTCCGATTTCTCTCCTATCTTGCCTAGGTAAAACAATTGAAAAAATAATTGCGCGTCGACTGATGTGGTTCATCACGCGCCATAATTTAATCTCGCATACCCAGGTAGCCTTCAAAAGGAAACACAGCACAATGGACGCATTACATTCAACATTTCGTGTCAAACGCCCTTTCTACCAAAAATCATGTCTTCATTCTGGCGACAGATTTCGAAAGAGCCTTTGATCACGTGGGGCTACATGCAGTGCTTTGCCGTCTCAAACATTGGGGCATTAGTCCAAGGCTTTATAACCTTATAAAGACCTTTATGAGCAATCGCACCTTCAGGGTTCGAGTTAACAATGTTACTTCCAACACCTACAGTTTACACAATGGTATCCTACAAGGTTCCCCACTATCCGTAGTTCTATTGATGATTGCTTTCGGACAACTAAACAATCTCTTGACGAGATACAAAGATATTAATGTATTGATGTACGCCGATGATGCGATTGTCTATACCAAAGTAAAGAATTTGAAGACTGTACAAATTATATTTGCCAAAATATTACAAGATTTCGAATCGTGGGGAGCCTTTTCGGGAGCCTCACTTGATATAGCTAAATGTCAGCTACTACATATTTGCCGTAAGCACCAATTTAACCTCGATGACATAGTTTTTAAGAACACATCACATCAATACACTCGATAACATTACCCGTGCCCTAATGCTCTCCAAAATCGAGTACGGCCTTCCTATTTTCGGATGGTGCGCAAAGTCTCACACCAAAAAAATTCAATCACCATATCACGGTGCCGCACGACGGGTCCTAAATGCATTTCCCAGCTCTTGTATCGCCTGTATATTGAAGTAAAGAATTTGAAGACTGTACAAATTATATTTGCCAAAATATTACAAGATTTCGAATCGTGGGGAGCCTTTTCGGGAGCCTTGATATAGCTAAATGTCAGCTACTACATATTTGCCGTAAGCACCAATTTAACCTAGATGACATAGTTTTTAAGAACACATCACATCAATACACTCAATAACATTACCCGTGCCCTAATGCTCTCCAAAATCGAGTACGGCCTTCCTATTTTCGGATGGTGCGCAAAGTCTCACACCAAAAAAATTCAATCACCATATCACGGTGCCGCACGACGGGCCCTAAATGCATTTCCCAGCTCTTCTATCGCCTGTATATTGGGGAAATCTGGGCTACCGAGCATTTCGGATCGAATCGAGGAAACAGCCATGCAGCTAATCCCAAAGTTTTAAAGCACAGACAACAACCTGCTACATAAAGACTTTTCTGCGATTTTCAAACAAAAAAAATCGAAACACAACTGTTTGTCAACGCTCAGGCGCTGCGCCAAATACAGCATACAGCTTGGCTTACCTTCACCTAAGTCTTATCGGCCCATCAAACCGGCATATTGGTCCTGCAATAAACCCACAGTCAATATCAGCCTAAATAACTGCACAAAAAGCAAAATCGGCAGTTTGGAATTCCCGTCTCGCTTTTGATGCGAAAAAGACCAACTCGGGGATAAAGCTTGGCTTTACACAGACGGGTCCAAAACAACTGCAGCAACCAGCTTCGCCGTCGTTGACAGCGATAACACTATCATCGCTGGGGGACACCTCCCGACATACAACTCCATCTTCACCGCCGAAGCGCAGGCCGTACTAAAAGCCTGTCAGTATGCTGCCACTAAGGAAGGCTCATTCACAATAGGTACCCACAGTCTCTATACAATATCAGCCAAACGGAACTGGGAACATCGCGATTCTACAATCCAAGAAACACTCCGCCTAGCCTTTATGCACCAAAAAAAGATAACCAGAAAGAGATAAAGAGATCTGGACGCCCAGCCACACGGGGATTCCTGGCAATGAATCCGCTGAGAAAGCTGCGGGCGAAATGAGGCTCGCTGTTACTCCACTTTTTACTCCAATTAACACCAAGGACTTAAGGAACCATATACGGCGACACCTCGACGAAAAAAAACAGTCTTTGTGGAGCTTTTTCAATCACAATTACCAAAAGATCAACCCAAGATGCTCGAAAATCGTTTTACCTGCCAACCTCCATCGTCGAGCTTGCGGAACCTTCATTCGCCTGCGTATCGGGCACACAGAGTGCACTCACGTACACCTTCTCAAGGGCACTACCCGACCCCCCTGCCCACTATGCCAGGAAAATCTAACCGCAGAACACATCCTGAACTCCTGCCGTTCCTTAGAGAGCCTTTTAACCTTTTAAATAATCCTTGTGTAGACAATATCTTTAAAATATTCAATTTCATCAAAGAAACACTTGTAAAAATATGAGAACAAATTAACGAGTCGAAGGCCCTTGCAGCTAGCACTCTTTTATAAATCATTAGGTTTAGTAATTATTACTAGATTTAATTTGTTAAATAAATAAATAAATAAATAATATCAGATGAAGACTTTCGCAATAGAAAGTATCCGTCGCATCATCAAGCCGAATATTTAAACATTCAGTCCGCATTTGAAAAAATTGGTGTTTTAATGATAACACAAATACCACTCGACTGCATGCATCTTGTTGGAAGGCAACTGAGTACAGACAGTTTTTGTTGTATACTGGGATTGTAGCTCTTAAAGATACAATGAATGGTGACCAGTATTACGAGTTTTTATTGCTTCACTGTGCTTACAGGTTGCTATGCTCCAAAAAAAACACACAGTAATGTGGAAACCTTTCAGCGAGTGTTGAACTTATTTGTTGAGAATTTTCCACTTGTTTTTGGGGAAAACAGTGTTTCCTACAATGTTTACAGCTTAGTCCACTTAAAAGAGACTGTTGGGCAAATCGGCGATCCGATTTCAGGCTCCTTATACTCTTTCGAAAATTATTTGCAAACTCTTAAGAGATTTGTCCGAAAACCAACGCAAATTTTACTACAAATTTTTAGGAAAATTGCAGAAGATAGTTTAATTGTGGGGGAGGAGGAAGAAATAGAGTTAGGTGAAAATTGTTTAAAAGTGAAGGGATGCACTCTTAGCAATAGAAGGCCAGATAATTTTTGTTTCATAGGTGAAAATATCCCATTTCAGATAGTTTCTTTCTCAGAGCAGCTTGGTGAAATATTTATTGTAGGAAAACGATTTGGAGAGATTAGAAGTTTTTTAAATAAGCCTATAAGCTCAAGCAGTATAGGAATATATTTCACCGATTAAGAAATGGCATCAACTTTGGAAAAGTTTTCTGTGTCCGATTTTGTGACCAAAGCGGTAGCCATGCCGTATAAGGGGGGTTTAGAAATAGGGAAATGGAGGTGTTTAGTCCGTAGGCATACTGTTAGTATGAATCGGGCATATTTATTGCGACGGCGCATTAAATATCTTTGGAAGATTCACCCACCATAGTTCGAAAAACCAAAAAAAAGGGGGGAATTTGAATTTTGAGTGTCAACAGTAAATAATATATTTTTTCTTCAGAATGGCCGACCAAGGAAGCTCCAAGAAAATGATGAAAATGAGTTTCGAAGTGGCAGAATCGGGTAAGCATTTGAATAATGTTCAGGAAATTAAAAATATTTTAGTAATTTTTTTCCCTTATTTCATATATTACAGACGCGACCCTTCGCTCAGATGGCGCAGAACAAAGTAAGTATATTAATAATAATTAGCGAAATATTAAAAATTTTTAATTTTCTCTTTTCTTTTTTAAACTTATTACAGAATCTAATGAACCTGAGATAAGTAAGTACTTGTAAAGCATTTATTGGCAGCCTGTATTTTAATACTGATTTCTTTTTGCAAACATTTCTTTCAGCCAACGCTGTCATGTTGAGGCAAATAATGACAGAGGTGCAGGAGCTGAAGGGGCTAGTCGCTACGCAGACGACAATGAACAAGCAGATGATGAGGATGATGACTCAGGAGGAAACACCCAGCATCGCCTTCCCTATAAGAAATGTCAAACAGCTTATAGTCATGGAGAGTAAACTGGGTACGGACAATCGGAAACATTTCGTAGGCTATTTTTATGAAAACTAAATAGAAACTTATTTTAATGTTTTTCATGTGTTTTCCATTTGGCAGGTGAAAAAAATTAAGCTTCTCATTTCCGAACTGCTCCTGGGAAATCTATTCGGCAAGTTTTGGCCGACGACCTGATTGAAAGCCATAATGTAGATGGGAGGAATGGAAAATATAGCTTGAAAGCTTATCCCAATTTCCTGTCCGTGTTGCTAGGTAAGCAATATAAATTTGAGAACGTGCATTCTTCATTGCCTGATAAATTTTTATCTTTTTAGAATCAATTGAAAACTCTCACACCGGCGACCCTCCCAAAAACACCCTCAAAACTAGTTTGGCCTGTGCCAAAAATACATTCAATAAACAAAAAAATAGAAATAAGAATGCAACATAAATTTAAATAATATTAACAGAATTGTATAAAATTATATTGTCACTTATTTTTGTGAATCAAATGTCCATTAATGTTTGGTCGACATGTCGCCGCAAATTCGATTGTAAATCCGAGCTATTTTTTCCCTTGAGCAATTGGTCGACATGTCGCCGCAAATTCGATTGTAAATCCGAGCTATAGTTTTGCTGGGACATTGCGTCGACATGTCGCCGCAAATTCGATTGAAAATTCAACCGCTATTTTACTCGGACATTCCGGCGAAATTTCGCCGCAAGTTCCGTTGAACATTCGAGCGACTTGGTTCTTCGTCTTCAGCGGAATTTCCGGCGACACGTCGCCGAAAATTCGACAGAATGTCCGAGGCGCTAGGACACACAATGCTAAATGTCGCCGCAAATTTGTATGGCATGTCCCCTGAAATTCTGGGGCGACATCTGACAAATCGCCTATTTTTGACAGTATATATAGATACAGTAGCGATCATATTCTCGTCAAGAGCAGACGTGCCTAAACAATTAGCGGACAACTCGCGATTTGTCAACTACCGAATAACGGAATCCTCTTACTATCTTCGCTCTGATTGGCTGGCGTTATCACGCCACGTATCTAGCTTAACCTGATTGGTTGAGCTTATATAGTCATCTCGCTCACTCCTACTAAGTACTGGTGCAATCAAATAACGGAGCCTGTTCCCCCCCTAGCCGACGGCATGGGTGGTAATAGCGCCACGTGCTCAACCGAAATTGGGAATTTAAAAAGACCCACTTGGCAAGCAGCAAAAATTGGTGCGAAAGAAACTGCTAAACGCAAAGGAGGAGACTCTTCTCCCAAGTACGATAGGAAAAAGGTGAGGACCAAAAATCCAAGAGCTCCGGATTCATCTGAAGAATCGTCAACTGACTCTGACATGTCAATAGCTGACTCTTCTTCCACTGAAGAAGGCGAGTTTAAAAGAACAGTGGTTGATTCTGGAAGGAGGGCCACAGTCAGGAAGGCAGCGATTAAAAGTGGGGAACTTGCAAGCACATCCAATGGCGCCAATCGGTTTGCATTGCTTGCAAACCTGGACAACGACAACATCACAAGCGAATCCAATGAAGCTGCTAGCTCATCATTAGCCAACAACAAAGCAGAGCCACTCAAACCGAAGCCTCCGCCAATAATTCTTCCTGAGGTATCAAACATAAAAGGTATGACCGACGATCTGAAAGCTGTAGCAGGAGAGGGCACCTTCACCTATAAGGCGGGTCGTGACGGCAAAGTACGTGTTATGGCCAACGACATAGCGACTTTCAGAAATTTTCAAAAATTCCTCGACGAACGCAACATGTTTTATCGGACTTATCAACCAAAAGAAGAAAGGGCATATCGCATTGTCATCAAGGGAATCCACCACTCTACCCCTTGCGATGACATAGTCGAGGAACTAAATGCTGCTGGACATGCTGTGCGCAATATCATCAACGCAAAGAGCAAAACAAATAAAAAGCCAATGTCGATTTTCTTTGCCAACCTGGAGCCACAAGTGAACAATAAAGATGTTTTCAAAATGAGATATCTATGCCGTGCTGTGGTCACAATTGAGCCACCAAGAAAATTCGATGACCTGGTCCAATGTCACCGCTGCCAAGATTTTGGACACACCAAGCGGTACTGCAATCTCCCGTTCAAGTGCGTCAAATGTGCCGGCAACCATAACACACTCGAGTGCACAAATCCTAGGAAGAACCCACCTAAATGCACACATTGCGGCGAGTCCCACACAGCTTCCTATAAAGGTTGCAGAATTTACTTGATTGCAAAGCAGAAGAATGGCCCCAAACCACCCAGACCGCAACGTCCTAATACCAACGAGGTAAATGAAACGGCTAATCAAACCAACAGTCATACCCAACCTGGCCTCAGCTACGCAGATGCTGCCAAAACTCCATATGAAGGCACTCAGGCCAATACCCACAGTGCAAACGAGATATCCATCCTTGCCAAAATGGAAGCTATGATGGAGAAAATGTTCGACCAATTCAGCATGCTTACACAGCTGCTTACCACTGTCGTGGCAAAGCTATGCAAATAGGTCTTAGAGCAGCCATATTTAATGCCAACGGTCTCTGCGCACAAAGGCCAGATATCGAACTTTTTATAAAAACTCAACACGTGGACATTCTGCTGGTTTAGAGACCCACTTCAACACCACACAATACCTCAAAATCCCTGGATATGAGATAGTCACCGCAAATCACCCAAGTGGACGAGCACGAGGAGGATCAGCTATCTTGGTGAAATGTGGAATCAAGTACACAGCACTTCCACCAATCGAACAAGCCTGGATTCAGTGTGCCCAAATAAAGCTATCAAGCCCAACAGGAGACCTGACAATTGGAGCAGTCTACATACCCCCACCCAACTCGGTAGACACTCAAATGTTCGAGCAGTTCTTCTCAGAATTGGGGCCAAGATTCATAGCAGCTGGCGATTACAACGCGAAAAATCCTTGGTGGGGTTCGAGGTTAACAAACCCCAAGGGCAGAGCACTGCAACGCTGTCTTGGCTTAAGAAATCTGTGCGCCCACTCATCCGGGGAACCTACATACTGGCCTACTAACACCGGGGCAACACCTGACGTTCTCGACATCGCAATCAGCAAGGGAATTAATCCGAATAAAATTGTGCTCCAAAACTCCATGGACCTATGCTCGGACCATTGCACAGTCATGATGCTGTAAACTTGCCCGCCCACCTCACAAAAGGCCTTGCTAGGATTTTCCGTAAAAACATCAACATAAATCGCTACCAAAAATGGATCGAAAGAAACATTAGCACCAACGGGCAACTGGATAACGAAATGGAAATCGACAATGAGGTTGAAAAGCTAACTAAGCTAATACACGAGGCAGCTTTCCAAGCAACACCGCCACCTCTACCTGGCCCCAGAAAAACTGCTCATCTCGAACGTCACCTTTGGGCTGCCGAAGTCGCTGCAGCAGTGCGTGAGAAACGCAGGCTCCGAAGAGTCTTCCACACATCCCGAAACCCGCTGGACAAAAGAGCACTCAATAGGGCAACCAAAGAACTAAAAGAGCTACTGATCTCCCTCCGCAACCAGGCCTTCGCGGAATATATAAAAGACCTCGAGCCGGGAGACGCGTCTAACAACCTATGGAGAGCTACGCGATACCTCAAAAGGCCAATAAAGAGAATCGCCCCAATACTAGGTCCCAACAACATCTGGTGCAGATCGGAAGAAGCAAAAGCAGAAGCATTTGCCGACCACCTAAGCGCCACTTTCACCCCTGTGCTGACCTGCTCTCAGGAAGATCACGACTATATAACTAACTTCATAGACATACCTTGCCAAATGGACTTGCCCATTCGTGAAGTTGATCCAGAAGAACTCATAGAGGAAGCCAGCAAACTTAAGCTCACGAAAGCACCAGGATATGACGGCATAGGAGCAGCACCGATTAAGGCACTATCTTCTGTTGCCTGGAACCTCATCAGCCGTATTTTCAACAAATGCTTATTGCTTGGACATTTCCCACGCCAGTGGAAATGTGCTGAGGTTATCCTCATTCCCAAGCCATATAAGCCTGAAACACTAGTAACCTCATACCGCCCAATCAGTCTTTTGCCAGTGCTCTCTAAATTACTCGAAAGAGTAATTTTAAGAAGAGTACTGCCAATTCTAGAAGACGACGGCCTAATCCCTAACCATCAATTCGGATTCAGGACTAGACACGGCACCCCTGAGCAATGTCATCGCTTAGTGGAGACAATCACCATGTCATTCGAGAGGAAGGAATACTGCTCTGCCGTATTCCTAGACGTCAAACAAGCCTTTGATCGCGTCTGGCACACCGGGCTTATATATAAATTAAAGAAGCAACTCCCAATGCCCTACTTCCTACTCCTGAAGAGCTACCTGCTTGGAAGGTTCTTCTACGTCAGGGTAGGCAGTGAAGAATCCAGGATCCTACCAGTAAATGCGGGAGTGCCGCAGGGAAGCGTACTTGGCCCAATCCTATACACTCTTTACACGGCAGACCTTCCTATCTACTATCACCAAGACCTGCTGGTTGCCACATATGCCGACGACACTGCATTCCTGGCACATGCTAAAGATGCATCGGATGCATCAATAATCCTCCAAGAACAGCTCAACTTGGTAAGTCCATGGCTGGAAAAGTGGTGCATAACAATCAACGCAGAAAAGTCCCAACACATCACCTTCGCTTTAAAAAGAGACGACTGCCCACCAGTAACGTTGGATGGTCAAACTATCCCCAGATCGGATGAAGCCAAGTACCTGGGACTGACCATGGACAGGCGTCTAACCTGGGCCCCCCATACTCGAAATAAACGTAAGCAGTTGGATGCCAAGCTCGGAAAAATGTACTGGCTCCTGGGAAGCAGGTCCAAGTTGAGACTCCAAAATAAAATCCTTCTATACAACACGATGCTGAAACCAATATGGGCATACGGAATTCAAATCTGGGGCACAGCTAACGCCTCCAACATCCAGAGAGTACAAAGCTTCCAATCCACACTCCTACGCGTGATAACTGGTGCACCGTTCTATATGACCAACAAAACCCTACACCGTGAACTGGAGGTGGAGACGGTACTCAAGACCATTCAGAGCAGAGCGAGGAGCCACATGGAGAGGCTGAGCAACCACGAAAACAACCTAGCGATCAACCTGCTGGACAACAGCTTGCACACCAGAAGGCTCAAACGCCACCATCCACTGGACCTACCTTTCCGACTGAGCTGAGCAGCCCAAGACCCACACCGATATTGTCCTAATCAGTCCGTACAAATTGTCTTTCAAATGTTAACGTCGAATCAAATTCAAATTTATTGTTCCTGTAAATTGCATGTATAATCACATTAAGTATTTTTTCCCATATGTTAATGTTTGAACAAATTTAATAATTGTCCTCCGGATAGATCTTAAATAAAGAACACTGAATCAAAAAAAAAAAAAAAAAAAAAAAAATACTATTATGAGAACCTTTAATAATTAAACAGTGAACTTTATTAATTCAGAAACACATCAGACATACATCGATGAATCGAAATATTAGCCCGATGTTTTAAAACACCATCGATTAACATAGACATCGATTTTTTTATTGAAATTTTCATCACTAACCCTCATGCTCTGTGTGAGGACTTCGGCAGCCGTTCGGTTACACGCATACGAGGTGCCGAACGTGTTCGTCCCCAGGGGGATATGAGTGCCGGGCTCTGCCATATACTGATAATTTCGAACATGCACAATTGCAAAACGGTTCCGTGCTCTTTTTCTGCATATATACATGAGATGAGGTCGAGCAAAATGCTAAAGCTGAAGGAATGAGTGAAATTGAGAGCACAACACTTGAGACAAACAATATGTGAGAGACATGTGTGTTGTTGTCATTGTTATATACTCATATGTACTTATGTATGTATTTAATTTTAATGTTTACAACAAAGGCGTTACATATTTTATATGTCTTTAGTGACTAATATTGAATCAGCAAATGCCTAAAATTATTGCAAATGAATGCGTCTTCAATGACTAGGTCTTACAATGTGCTCAAAAATATGATAATTAAATTTTGTCTTTAATGACTAGTATTAAAAAAAAGGATGGACGAAATTGAGCATGTGAATTAAAAAAAAAGTAAATATAACTTATTCCGATTTGTTAATATGTAATAAGAGTGTAAAAATAGTAAACTGTCAACAGATGTCGGTCCTAATCTATTCCGCTTTTCAGTAATGACATTGCCTGCTAATGAAAATACACTTTCAGCCGGTGCACTACTTGCAGGTATTGAAAGAAACTTCAATGCCACCTTTGACAGAAGAGGGTAACGATTTTCATTTACTCTCCACCACTGCAATACATCGAAATAATGACATAAAATAACCCTTTCTTTACAATATTGTTATATTTCTTCTATTGGAGATTCTATAGATTTGTTATTAGATGGTGCAGCAACTAATGTTGGGAAAAAAAAATTTTGGTTTTGATACAGATCTTAAGCTGATAAAGTGGAGCTTTCTGTTCTTGACGTATATGGACTTGAAACATGTTGTGTTGTTTCACTGTTTTTTGAAAAATAAAATTTTAACATTTCTGAAACACACTGCTCTTTAATGTCGGCCAGGTCTCTATTCTGCATATGTACAGCCGGAGGATAGAGAAAAAACGCCACCTTGTGCCTTATGCTTAGATTTATTGTCCATGTGCCAACATCTTTTGTTTTTATTGTTTCCTTTAATGTTGCAATTGATGAGATGTCTGTTATATTGGGCTCGCATAGCACACAAATTTTTGAAATTGACGGCAGCACAAAACATATTGAAGGCGAGCTGCAAGTTTGAAGTTCTTTAAAAATTCTTTCGAAGGATTCCAGCAATCCAACTAACATTTTTAATGTTGACCTATTGACATCCATCAATCTTTCGGTCCCTTTCTCGCTTAATATAGTGTTGACAGCCACCCAACTATCGTCGATAGATTCAGCATTGCGTAGTTTGAGTTCCACCTTATTGGGCACGACCCCTTTAAAGAAGTGTTTAACTTATGCTGCAAATTGGCTTTTTTGAAGTACCTTACAATTTTTTTGCATGTAGTCACTGTTTCTCTAGATCCATTGTTTCTTTAAATGATTGTTCTAAACAATAGTTTAAAAGATGACTGCTGCAGGTTAGCCTAATGTTGTTTTCTAATGCTTTAATAATGTTACACCCTCTATCTGTTACAAATATGATCTCTTCAATGTTTTCAATATTTAATTTTGAGAAGACACTTTTAGTTTTAGTTAAAATGTTTTCTCCGGTGCTTTTCTCTGAATCCATTGACTTAAGACCCAAAATTAAATTACAAAGAACATTTATTTTTTGATAATGAATTGTGATACCTAAGAAGTTTCGTTGTAGATATTGGTCAGACCACATATCGACGGTGGTAGCTATTCCTGCAGTATCTGCTGCTATTTTAATTTCCGATGATATCAACCCTATTTTTTCTTCAGCGTCTTTGTGGACCTTTCGACTTAATGTTAATGGACTAGGCAGACAGTCATCCACATCTATGTGATCCCCATAGGCGGCACCAATTTTGATAAAAAACTGCACCATGCTTTTAGATCCGGTCCCGGCTACTGATGAAAACGGCTGACAATCTTGGACAATCCATTGTCTGCATTTTTCAATAGCTTCTGCTTTGTTTGTTGCCGACACTTTCGTCACTTCTCTTGGTTGCCTTAATATTATGCAACATTTATGCCGAGACAAATTTGATGTCTGGCCAGCCTCAAATTACAGCACTTTTCGGCAGGTGCTGCAAAATAGCCAACACTTCTGCCCTTATGTTTTTGGGCTAAAGGTTACGTTCCACAATCAATTTTACTTTTTATAGAGTCCGGCGTTTCAGTCATTTTGCTTATTAATTCTAAGGCATCACTTAACAACTGAAATCAAGCCCTGCTCATGCATAAAAGTTGAAGACACTCGAAATCATAACTGTAAAACACGAGTGTTTCGGTCACAGCGCATTATTGCTCGTTGCTTTTTGTGATCTATTCTTGCTGTTCGTACATTTGCTTTGAGTGCATTGTGCCGTTCACTTCTACGCAAAATTTTTGTGTGTTTGGTGAAAAATAGACATCTGCATGGCTCCATTCACTCAATACGCAAAATTGAGAACATTCGAATGGAATAGAATTGAGTGAGTGACAAGCACACATTGAATGAATGTGTATAGAGAAGTGGTATATTTGGCACTCATGCAAAGCGAATGAATGAGAGTAAGACATGCTGAAAACATTCGAATTACTCGTGTATCATAGAACATACAGTGGTTCCAACGCCAAATTGGACAAGACTTTGTGTTTATTAAAATTGGTTTTTTCTTTATTACTAAGTTACTTATTTTAAGTTTTAATATTTTTCCTTGAATTTATGAAGGCTTATCTTACTAAAACAAAAAAAAAATCAAAATTTCAACCACTAACATTTTTTAAAATTTAAAAACGAATAACAAGTCCGATTTTGAGCTTCAACGCCATTTTCTCATTTTCGCTTTCTCTCACTCGTACTCATTGCTTCAACATTGTGCGTCCGCTTTCCGCTTTGTACCCATATTCACTCCACTCAATTTAGCTGTTGTACATTCGAATGTCACTTGAATGCAACTCATGCAAATGTCTACTGAAAAAGAATAGACGCTTACTCTTTGAGTGAGTGACGAAATGCAAAAACACGAAACACCGAAAGCGATTTGTGCGTTTGAGTGTGTTATTCTTTTCTTGCTGTTTGTGAGTGCGACAAGCACTCAAAATTTATAAGTGTGATTCGGGTGCCAAGAAGTGACACCCTTGACGTTCTCTGTAACATAGTTAGTGGCGGTGTGGCTCAAACAAGCTACTGCGGGACTACCACGAGGTATTGCTTCGCAGCGGCCGGCTTGAACTAAACCTCCCTTCTCAGCCTCTCTAGTCGCCGTTGTTCGACCATGATGGCTTCAGCAAACTCGTACACTGCTTTCCATGCGCGCCCGTTTTCTGAGGTACCAGGTTCTCCGTGGTGATGCGCATGCCGATCCGGGACTCCAACTCTCTTCTCTGTGCGTCATAGCTAGGGCAATGAAATGCTATGTGCCTCGCGTCCTCGACGATGCCGGCTCCGCACCACGTGCATTCGTCGGATGCCTCGTGCCCAAAACGCTTTAGGTAAGCTCTGAAGCAGCCATGGCCGCTCAGAATTTGAGTCAGGTAAAACGTCACTTGCCGGTGACCTCTGTCTATCCACTGTTGAAGGTCTGGGATAAGGCAGTAAGTCCAACGGCCTTTCGTAGATTCCGTCCATCGTTGCTGCCATCGAGCCATGTGTTCGCTTCGTGTTTCTTGCCGTATTCTAGCTAAAGGCAATCGCTCGACCACCATTGGTGTGGAATGTAGCGCTCTGTACACCGCGTCTGTACCTATAGCTTTTCACCCGAAGCGCACTAGCCCAAACTGGAGCAGCGTACAGGGAAATGGATTTTGTCACGCTGGTTAACAGCAGCTTCTCTCTTGTTTGAGCATGATTCTTGCCAGCGCTCGTGCAGAGCCCAGGGCCTTCTGGCACGTATACTCCAAGTGCTCACGGCAGCAGAGTCGTGTATCCAGCACTACACCTAGGTATTTGATGGCCCTCTATAGAGACGGTCTCGATTTTTTTCCTGCTGCTAATTAAAAAGGCTTCAGTTTTGTGGGCTGTCAATTCAAGACCTACAACAGCCTGCCAGCGGCCAATAGTTGCAATGGCGTTGTTGCATTTTTGTTGCGCTGCTGCAAGCTCCTTTTCCGTTACCACCGGATCAAAATTTAGTCTGAGGACACCGTCGAACATGGAATTCCACAGGAGATCCCTGATCCCTGTGCTACTCCAGCAGAAATGCAATATTCCTCCTAACCGTATACAGTCGAGTATCGAACTATGCAGTATTGTTTGGTTCCACCTTTCAATTAATTACCAGATATGGCGATTGATTATGATGCTTTATCGCGTCTATCGTCGATCTTGCCTTTCTAAATCCATATTGGTTAGGAGAAAGTCCATCTCCTTGCTCGATAGCCTCGTTGAGCCTGCGCGCTATGATCGATTCCAATATTTTTCCAGCTGTGTCCAGAAGACAAACAGGCCTATATAATGGGGCTTCGCCGGGGGGCTTGCCAGGTTTTCGTATGAGTACCAGATTCTGCCTTTTCCATCTGGGTGGAAAGGTTCCTTCACTCAGGCATGCATTGTATAATTTTATGAACACATCAGGGTTTAGATTAACTGCCAGCCTTAAAGCTCTGTTCGGAATGCTGTCGGGACCAGGAGCTTTCTTGTTATTTAGTTTGTTGACGATTTCTCACAGTTCTATTTTCGTGCACGCTGTTATAACCGTCTCATTGCTTCGAGTTGCCAGTGGTAGCCGTACCTGTTTATGTGGGAAAAGTAAGGTAACGATATGATTCAGGCTCGCTGCATCAGATGGTATGGATGTTTTCCCGACATCAACGCGCTTGACTACGGTCTGGTATACCTTTCCCCAAGGGATCGTGCTCGGCAGAATCGCAAAGACGCAGGAAATATTCTCTTTTCTTAGTTCTGATTGCATGCTTTAGCTCCAACCGTTTGCTATGGTATTCAAGCCTTAAAGATTGAAAACTTTCTGTACCTCTCGAGCGCTGAAACAGTCGCCGCGCACGGAAGCACGCTCGTCTGGCTGCAGCTATATTGTCGCAGCACCAATGTACAGCCGCGTAGGGGCGTTTAAATAGTTTTCGACGTGTCATGCTAGCGTTGCAGGCTGTCTCAATACTATTCATAATGCTGTTTGCCAGGTTTTCTGCGCTGCTTTTACTCGTATTAAACAGCAGGTTCCCGCAGAAAGCAGAAATGTTCAAAGTATCTGCCCTATATGCTCCTTCACTCACAGTGGTATGATGAGGAAGTGTACTACGGCCAATAGAGAACAATATCACCTCATGTTTGCTTCCGGAGTAAATATCGCATACTTTCCAGTTGGAAAGTCGCACCAAGTTCATCAATGACCTCTCCAAATCTAGCGATATATAGACTGGGGGGTAGGTAGCAGCTATACACTTAGTAGCTACCGCAGATCTGCGCTCTGACGAAACCATCGTATGATCGCACATTTACAAGAGGTGATTGAAGTGCGCTGCAAGTCCAAATAGAAGCATTGGTTGTTAAGTCTGAGACGCGGCCTCCAATATTTTCCGTTCTGTAGGGTTCGCTGAGGATTGCAATATCTGCTGATACTTCTCGGATTGTTTGGTGTAACAGATCTTGAGCTGCAATGCAATGGTTCAAGTTTAGTTGTACCACTTTTAGTTTGGGCGTTATTTTAATTTCTTCTGGTCCGCCTCTACTGAGGGCATAGCCGACTATCAGCTCTGTGGCCTATTTTAGCCCTGTCAACGTCTGCTTCAATACAAAGGAAGCAAGTTTCCACATTTGAGGCAGCAGTTCGACCTATGGGTTTGGCTGCTGCATTTGGCTGTTATATGGCCAAAGCCCAGGCCCAACCACTCTTGAACAAGATAAGATGCATGTTTCGGGTCATTATCTTGTTGAAATTGCCAAGTTGTCACATTAAGGCCCATTTCGACGCTTGGGCTTCAATTTTCTTTCAGAATGTCTCGATATACATGCTTATCTATTGTCTCATCTATGAACAGCAGATTCCCAACACCAAATGCCGCAAAATGCCCCCAAACCATCACGTTACCTCTACCGTGTTTTACTGTTTTCAGCAGGTTGTTCTCTTGAAGCTCTTTGTGTGGCTTTCGCCAAATTTTTTTTGTGCGCCATCTGACAAAAAGGTTAAATTTCGATGCATTACTGAATACTGTGGTGTTCCCAAAAGAGTCCTGTTTATTACAGTGCTGTTTAGCAAATTCTAGCCACTTTTTCTGATTTGCTTTCAAAATAAAGGCACTAACCATAGAACACATACATACATATGTACATACATATGTAGATGGGACAAACGCATGATTTTTGGATTGCAAACGCCAGCCTAGTCATGGAACCCCAGAGAACTTCGGCAAAGCCCCGAACGTATGTACTCTAAATGAGAGCGTAAAGTGGGGAGAGGGCCAAGCAGCTACGAAAATAATTCAGTCTAGCACAGACTACTGAACGACGAAGGCAGGCCTATGTTGCTTGTGATTTCGTTCTGTCTATGTATGTGTACACTCGTCGGTACATGCTCAGGCTTCGTAGTGTGTGTGGGACGTGAAGTTGTACAACACCGCATTTCAGTAGCTCGCTTGACCAAAATTTTGTAATTTTCGACAAAACAGCGGCAATGCAAATAGGAGATATGCTCCCGGACGTGTAGCCGATTGCCGTTGCTTCGGACTCCGGTTGGGTGCTTGAGCATGGACATTTGTAACTACAGATGCTTGGACATCTAGAGCAAACGAGGGTTATCTCTCCGTCATTTGCCACTACATGTCAATTTGAACTGAATTCGGAGGTATTGTCAATAACATTGCAGATTCTCTCAAATTGTTTTGAATGAGTGGTCGATAATGAAGAAGATTGTGGGCATAGTGTCTGACAACGATACCTCTATGAAAAAGGCTTGCGAAATTCTAAAGCATGCCTAACGTAAATTCTAAGCAAATCTAAACGTATCGTGTCATTTTTTAAAAGCAACACTATAGCTTACGAAAAGTTTAAAATAGTCCAGGATGTTGATAACCCTTTGGTCTAATAGAGAAGTGCCAGCAAGGTGGAGCAGTGCGTTTCAAATGCTCCTGTGCATTAAAGTTACCAACGAATCCTTCTCGAGCACGCTTCTAAACTTTCCGAAGGCCCCACAGCCATTAACTGCAGATGATATTAACATCATAATATAATTCGTTCAAATATTAAAGTCTTTTCATGATACGATTGTGACAATTTCCGTTGATAAGCGAGTCATCATTTCAGGGGCTTAAATAAAATAAAATGTTTGGAACAAGAGGAGGCTTTGACTGCTCTAAATTACGACAAGGAACGCAAGCCTTTTTCAATTGCATCAGAGAAGTGCTACTAGAATATTGGAAGACAAGAAAGTGAATTTTACTAACTGACAGTTAATATTATCTTCATTACAAAATTTCTTTAGGGTTGTTCATCGGACACAGAAGTCTTAAAAAAAATGGCCAAAAAATTTGTATGCGTGCCTGCGTCGTCCTGCGAGTCCGAACGAGGCAGGCAAAATAATTTCGGATAGACGATGCTCTTTGAAATCGTAAACAAGCTTTTGTTTTTAAACAAAAATACTCAAAATTATCTCTTTTCCTTGTTTTTTTTTTTTTGTTTTTCGATTGACAATAATTTAATAAAAAGAAAAGCTTTAAAAGAATGTATTACCTCTTATTTCAATTAGTTATAAAAAAGTTACCAAATATACTAAACTATATTATACTTAATCAAAGTATATAATTAAAATATAAACCCAAATATTGCTTAGTCGCTTTGTTTTTATACCCTTGCAAAAAGGGTATATTAATTTTGGTCAAAAGTGTGCAACGCATTGAAGGAAGCATCTCCGACCATATAAAGTATATATATTCTTGATCAGCACGACGAGACGAGTTCAAATAGCCATGTCCGTCCGTCCGTCCGTCCGTCCGTCCGTCCGTCTGGATCAACGCAAACTCTTCCAAGACCGTAAGAGCTACAGAGCTGAAATTTTGCATGTAGGCTTGTATATACTGCAGGCGTTGTATATCTCGGATTCAGCCGGATCGGACTACTATATCATATAGCTCCCATACAAACAGCAAAGTCACGAACAGTGACTTTTCTTAATAACTTCGTTATTTTCTGAGCTATTGTCGTGAAATTTAATATTGGTATGCCAAATTTGATCAAGATCGGGTGACTATATCATATAGCTCCCATAGGAACGATCTTTCGAAAACAGTGACTTTTGTCAATAACTTCGTTACTGTTGACGCGGTTGCTTTCAAATTAAACATTTGTTAGTTTAATATATCTGTTAATGGCTGTGCCAAATTTGATAAGGATCGGGTAACTATATCATATAGCTCCCATAGGAACGATCGGTGGAAAACAGTGACTTTGATCAATATCTTCGTTATTTCCTATGCAGAAGAAAAACTAAGATTGTAGGCCGTTCTTTCGGACACATTAGCCCTTTTAGCTTAAACGTTTTTTCACTTTGATGGCTATAGGTAAGAAAAAAGTTACCAAAAAAGTTGCAAGGGTATACAAACTTTGACGCGGTCGAAGTTAGCCCCGGCACTCTGGTTTTTAGTATTGCTTTAACTATTGTTGCTAATTCGATTTATTCCAGCGTTGCATATGAGCGAAGAATTTAAAAACATTTAGATTAATGAATGGTTTTAATAAATGAATAATTTTAAAAATACCGCGCAAACATCAAAACATCGATATTTCATCGATGTTTGACATTGAAAACATCGATGGTCGCAAACATCGAGTTTTTCCAGCTCTAGCTTGTGTGTGTATCCACATACACAGCAGAATACTCTGCTACTTTGTTCATTTCGAATAATGACTAAATTTTTCACATCACCTAAATTGGCGGAAAGTTAATTTGGCATGGAGAAATACTTAGTAAATCTCAAAAGAAAAGCTAATTATAAATAATCCCACCAACCACTGTAAACTCTACAACACAAACTCTATTATGAATATAGAACATATCATGAACACATGCACGGTGTTTCAAAGCTTTCGAAACCATATCCCAAACCAAAACCTTATCCTTCTCCTATCCAACCCAACCCCTGAAAATCTGAGAGAAATTATACAATACTTCAATCTAACCAATATTATGAACCTCTTTTAAGATAAGCTAACATACAAAATAATATAATCTAGACTAAGCAAAAACTGTATGAATTGTATTCAAAGAATTTTTTTTTTTTTTTTTTTTTTTTTTTTTTTATCGTTTAATATATATTTGTTGAATCTACTCTTAAATTAGAGCCTAACAACAAGTTTGAGATATTTTTCTTAGACTAGTACTTAAGATAAATCCTGGGGATATTGCAGGCGGCCCTAATCACTTGTTATTGGGTTGGTCTGTCATTTCTTTTAAGACGAGTTCTATTATTAGTTCGCGTAAGGGAATTGGCAAGAACATTTGGGTGTGCATCCAGTTTCGCAGAATACTTTAGTTGTTGAGTACCTATTTCAGATTTTACGCTAGGTATATTTAGATCATTTTGAATGTTGTCGTTTCGTATATACCACGGGGCCCCCGTGATTGATCTTAAAATCTTCGACTGCGCTCTTTGTATAATATCGACATTGCTGGTACTTGCATTTCCCCATAGTACGGCTCCGTAAGTCCAGATGGGTTTCAGTACGGAGTTGTATAGGAGGACTTTATACTCCAGACGTAGAGGGGACCGAGCATTGATGATCCAATGTAGGCTACTCGCTTTCAGTTTAAGCTGTGCCTTTTTTGTTTCGATGTGCTTGCGCCAAGTTAGTCTTCTGTCTAGGTGGATGCCAAGGTAAGTGACATCCACGGCTTGAGGAACTGGTACGTTGTTTAGCATTAGAGCTGGACAGTTTCTTCTGTTAAGCGTAAATGTAAGATGTTTGCATTTCTGCTCGTTGATCCGGATACGCCAGGTTGCTAGCCATTCCTCTACCACCTTAAGGTGTTCCTCTAGTTTTGCAGAGGCTTGTATTGGACATTTGGATCTGCTAAGGATTGCCGTGTCATCGGCAAAAGTGGACGTTGTAAGTCCTAAACTCGTTGGTAAGTCTGCAGTGTACAGCAGGTAGAGCAATGGGCCGAGTACACTGCCTTGCGGTACACCAGCTTTGATTTCAAAATCAGCGGAGACGGAGCCATTACATCTTACAGCGAATTTCCTATTGTAAAGGTAAGATTCCATGAGTTTGTATGTGTACTGTGGCAGTTTTTGCCGGATTTTGAACATCAGACCCTCCAGCCAAACTCTATCGAAAGCCTGGGCAACGTCGAAAAAGACAGCTGCACAGTATTCTTTTAGTTCGAATGCTGTTCGTATTTCGGATGTTATGCGATTGACTTGTTCAATTGTACCATGTTTTTCGCGGAAGCCAAACTGGTGTGAAGGGATTGTGTTCTCCGATGCCAGAAATGAGTTTAGGCGGATCTGCAGGACCTTTTCAAAAAGCTTTGAAAGACATGGCAGCAAACTAATTGGCCTATAGGATGATGGCTGGGTTTTGTCCTTTCCCACTTTAGGAATCATGATGATAGTGGACTTTTTCCATGTTCTTGGGAAGTAGCCAATTTTTATTATAGCGTTGAACAGTTTGCAGATATATTGTATTGCAATGATAGGGAGTTCTAGGATCATTTTCGGTGTGATTAGGTCATGGCCAGGGGCTTTTTTCGGCTTTATGTGGTTTTTAATAACTGCAGTGATCTCGTCCGATTGGAGTTCCGAGTACTCACTATCCGTTAATGTGTTCGAAGGGGGAAGTACAGATGAGTTTGATGTTGGATTTGGCTGGAAAACCATTTTAAGATGTGTGGCAAATACGGATGCCCTCTCTTCGTCACTGCGGGCCCATCCACCGGTTGGACTCCTTATCGGTGAAATTGTCTCTGTAGGAGCGCTTAAAGTTGGGTGGGCTTTCCACAGAGGATGTTTAGTGCTGGTTGGACTGAGCTTTTCTATGTATTTCCTTTGAGCCCAGCTTTCCTCTTGTCTTAACGCCTTGGAGAGGTTGCGATGAGCTTGCCTTAGGCGAAGCTGGTGATCGAGTAATCTGCCATTCTCTTCTTAGACGTCGTTTTTTCCGTTACTAATTGTTCTATCCGCCGGTTCGTAGGCCTGTCAACAGGTTTGGTGTAAGAAGAGGCATGTGGAGAAGATACTCTTACTGCAGCTCCCATCATCGACTCAAGTGCAGAGACGCACATATCAATGTCCTCTGCAGCATCCAGTTTCGGCGAACAGTCAATGTGGGCACTCATGTACATTTTAAATTTAAGCCAATTTGTTTTGTTGTTTGTAAGCCTATATGGGCGATCAAGTACTTGAGGTCTTGTTAATAATGTGAATAGCACTGGAGAGTGATCGGAAGTTAAATCTAGTAGTGTTTCCGCAGTGATCCGATTACGTGGAATCCTCTTGGTTACTGCGAAATCAATCAAGTCAGGCACTTTCTGTGGATCTGTGGGCCAATAAGTAGGCCTACCCGGTGAGACGCAATCCATCTTATTGAGAGGGTTGACTATTGTGTTGTACAACTGCTTTCCTTTAGGATTTACCAGTGAGATCCCCAGTGCGTATGTTTGGCGTTATAGTCCCCTGCTGCAATGAAGCGATCTCCGAGTGTGTTAAAGAAATCGGTAAATTCCTTTTCAGAGATTGAGAAGCGTGGTGGGCAGTACAGGGCGACCAATGTAGTGTTGCCGCAGCTGGTTTGGACGGTAATAGCAGTTGCTTGTAGGTGCTGTGTTTCAAATCTGTTAAGGAACGAGTGTTTTATACGGTTTTTGATTAGGATACCGGTCCCGCCATGAGCTTTTCCGTCTGGATGGTTTGTTGCGTAGAAGGTATATTTTGGTATTTGAAAATTATTTTTTGATGTTAAATGTGTTTCCGAAATCAGCAAAACGTCGATTTCACTTGAGTCTAGGAATAGTTGCAGTTCATTTTTGTGCTTGGAGATGCCGTTAGCATTCCAAAGACATAGACGTAGGGAAGCCATTATTTATTCTCGATAAGCTTCTGGATAAGCAGGTTTTGATTCCGCATCAGTTCGTGCATACAGTTTTGCATGAACGTCATAAAAGTGGTCATGTTTTGATTGAGTGAGATCAATAGGGCCTCTAGACCACTTGGAGTTTGCTGGCCAAGCTCTGGTGCGCTAGGTTGCGGATTCTGTAGATGGCGGAGTGACGGGGTCTCTTTCGCGGGCTCCGTCTGTCCAGTTCGGAGCACACTAGCGAAGGATACACTAGGACTGGTTGTAGCAGTCATGTTGGATGATCTAGCAGCCTAGGCGAAGAAGACCTCCGGTGTAGTTTTGGAGGCGTTGAAGATGATTTTTGGTCCAGCTGGGGGTTTGCGCCCGTTTAGGTGTGATTTAAGATCCTTAAAGACAGGACATCCTCTGTAGTTGGCCGTGTGGTTCCCTTCACAGTTGCTGCATAGTCTTAGTGCGACGTTGTTTCTGTCCTTGGTGCAAATTCCATCTTCATGATGTTCGCCGCAGCCAACACACACTGACCTAAGATTGCAATTGTTAGAGGTGTGGTTGTATTCCTGGCAGTTTTTACACTGCGGTGGTTGGCGTCTCTTATGGGGCTCCTCTACGGTGATTCTTCTGTGCAATAGAAGCTGTAGGTTGTAGATCGGGTGCACTTCATTTGGCTTCGACCGCTTTGCATCTGGTTGGAGCTCGATTTTAAAGAGCGGCTGTGCGACTTTGTTCCTGTTGATGATGTTGACAACGGACTTGACCGCAAACCCTTTTTCGACCAACGCGTCTGCTATTTCTTGAGTAGGGACCGATGGCTCAATCCCCTTTAACACAACCTGGAGCCCTTTACTGCTTTTTAGTTGGTAGGTATAGAAGTTGATGTTAGCATTACGGAGGTACTTTTCGATGATGCGGAAATTGTCCTCAGTTTGGGCTTGACATTTAATTTCTTTAATGTTACCCCTATTGAGAGGGGTTACAACAAAGTTATTTGCCCCTACTGTTTCTACTAGCTTCGAAATCAGGGCGCTGCAGTTGGCTCCACGGATGTATAAAGGGGGTGGTCTAGCCGATTTAACTTTATCTACAGCGCCGGCTTGATCGTCTTGCTGATTGGCAAGAATTTTAAAACGATTCCCGCTAAGGGGTGCTACTCGTTCATTTGGTTTGGTTATTTTCGGTATTGCCACTTTTTTTCTTTTGCGGGCTTAGCTTCCGCTTAGTTATTTTAATATATCTGTCCATTCCAGTTTGGACAGAAGTCGTTGGGTTTACTATTGTGGCTGACTCTGGGCGACTTGTCGTTGACGGCTTGAGGCAGGTCAATACTTCGGCAGACGTTGCAGTAGTTGCTGTCAACGAGCTGACGGTGCTGGTTGCTGTCAACGAGCTGACGGTGCTGGTTGGTGCAATCGGTGACCCAGTTATCGATATTGATGGAGAAGCACACTGCTCTCTCCACGGTAAGTTGCTGTTAATTGCTGAGTGGCTGGCACTTTCGGTGTTATTGCTTACGTTAGCATTCGGTGGGGTCGGCGACACCAAAGAATGAATATCTAAACATAAACCAGCCGAAAGCCTTAGCAGCTATGGTTGTCCCCCCTGTAGCTATAGATTTATCTATAAGCTAACACTGTACAAATAAATCTATATATATAATAGAAAGTCGTGTTAGTTCAAACACCTAAAACTCGAGATCTGCTGAACCAATCTTCATGGTTATTGATCCCTTTGGATTTGTTTGGCCCTGAATATTAGAATACATCTTAAAAATAATGAAGTAAGTAAGTCGTCTCGCCGACTTAGGTATACCATACACCAGTAAAGCAAATATTTCAACTTTATTAAACAAATGCATTTTCACATGCTTTTTACAAGCATATCTTAGTATCTCGCTCACTCAATCATACGAGCACCCTAGCGCCCCCACCAGCCAACGGCCAAGTCCGGCCTTATGGAAAAACGTTTATATGCATAACTCGACTGTTTTTTGTCCGATTTTGATCAAATTTGGTATTTTGCTAGATATTAGTATTAAATTTAAGTGTGCCAAATTTGATTGCATGAGGTAAAAAAATACGGGAGATAATCAAGTTTTTCAAATTACGGGGGCGGAAAAGGGCGTGGCAAATTTTTGTACATACAAAATGTGTGCATTTACTAAGCGAATATACATACCAAATATGGTGTCGATAGCTAGAATAGTTTTTGAGATAAACGCTTTTTTAAAATTGCGGGGGCGGAAAGGGGCGTGGCAAAAATTTGAAATAAACTTGATCACTCTACATACTACACGAGTCTACATAAAAAATTTGGTGGCTCTAGCTCTTATAGTCTCCGAGATCTAGGTGTTCATACGGACAGACGGACAGACGGACGGACGGACGGACAGACGGACATGGCTAGATTGACTCGGTTGTTGATCCTGATCAAGAATATATATACTTTGTGGGGTCGGAGATGCTTCCTTCTGCCTGTTACATACATTTTGGCGACTTTAATATACCATTTCACCCTATGGGTGTATGGTATAAAAATGAAGTAAGTAAGTCGTCTCGCCGACTTGGGTATACCATACACGTGAAACAAATAGTTAAAATTTCGAAAACCAAATGTATGTCTATTAAATTGTTTTAACATGCCACATACCATATGCTATCTCGCTCACTCTACAAAAAACAATAGCACTCTTGCGCCGTCACTAGCCAGCGGCCAATTCTGCCCTTATGGATCGCGTAGCAAAATACGTTCATACGCATATTTTGCATGTTTCTAGTCCGATTTCAATCAAATTTGGTAGTTTGGTAGAAATAGATAAGATTTATTAGTCTGCCAAATTTGATCGCGATGGTCAAAAAATTGCAAGAGCCAATCGGTTTGTTCTAAATTGTGGAGGCGAAAGTGGGCGTGGCAATATATTAAAATATATATATTCGCGCATACTAATCCAGTACACATACTAAATTTGGTGACTTTAACTCTGTTAGTTTTCGAGAAAATCAGTTTTGTTTAATTTTCGGGGGGGAAATGGGCGTGGCAAAATATTTAAATGGTCAATATCTGCGCGACGAAGGCAGGCCTATGTTGCTTGTGATTTCGTTCTGTCTATGTATGTGTACACTCGTCGGTACATGCTCAGGCTTCGTAGTGTGTGTGGGACGTGAAGTTGTACAACACCGCATTTCAGTAGCTCGCTTGACCAAAATTTTGTAATTTTCGACAAAACAGCGGCAATGCAAATAGGAGATATGCTCCCGGACGTGTAGCCGATTGCCGTTGCTTCGGACTCCGGTTGGGTGCTTGAGCATGGACATTTGTAACTACAGATGCTTGGACATCTAGAGCAAACGAGGGTTATCTCTCCGTCATTTGCCACTACATGTCAATTTGAACTGAATTCGGAGGTATTGTCAATAACATTGCAGATTCTCTCAAATTGTTTTGAATGAGTGGTCGATAATGAAGAAGATTGTGGGCATAGTGTCTGACAACGATACCTCTATGAAAAAGGCTTGCGAAATTCTAAAGCATGCCTAACGTAAATTCTAAGCAAATCTAAACGTATCGTGTCATTTTTTAAAAGCAACACTATAGCTTACGAAAAGTTTAAAATAGTCCAGGATGTTGATAACCCTTTGGTCTAATAGAGAAGTGCCAGCAAGGTGGAGCAGTGCGTTTCAAATGCTCCTGTGCATTAAAGTTACCAACGAATCCTTCTCGAGCACGCTTCTAAACTTTCCGAAGGCCCCACAGCCATTAACTGCAGATGATATTAACATCATAATATAATTCGTTCAAATATTAAAGTCTTTTCATGATACGATTGTGACAATTTCCGTTGATAAGCGAGTCATCATTTCAGGGGCTTAAATAAAATAAAATGTTTGGAACAAGAGGAGGCTTTGACTGCTCTAAATTACGACAAGGAACGCAAGCCTTTTTCAATTGCATCAGAGAAGTGCTACTAGAATATTGGAAGATAAGAAAGTGAATTTTACTAACTGACAGTTAATATTATCTTCATTACAAAATTTCTTTAGGGTTGTTCATCGGACACAGAAGTCTTAAAAAAAATGGCCAAAAAATTTGTATGCGTGCCTGCGTCGTCCTGCGAGTCCGAACGAGGCAGGCAAAATAATTTCGGATAGACGATGCTCTTTGAAATCGTAAACAAGCTTTTGTTTTTAAACAAAAATACTCAAAATTATCTCTTTTCCTTGTTTTTTTTTTTTTGTTTTTCGATTGACAATAATTTAATAAAAAGAAAAGCTTTAAAAGAATGTATTACCTCTTATTTCAATTAGTTATAAAAAAGTTACCAAATATACTAAACTATATTATACTTAATCAAAGTATATAATTAAAATATAAACCCAAATATTGCTTAGTCGCTTTGTTTTTATACCCTTGCAAAAAGGGTATATTAATTTTGGTCAAAAGTGTGCAACGCATTGAAGGAAGCATCTCCGACCATATAAAGTATATATATTCTTGATCAGCACGACGAGACGAGTTCAAATAGCCATGTCCGTCCGTCCGTCAGTCCGTCCGTCCGTCCGTCTGGATCAACGCAAACTCTTCCAAGACCGTAAGAGCTACAGAGCTGATTTTGCATGTAGGCTTGTATATACTGCAGGCGTTGTATATCTCGGATTCAGCCGGATCGGACTACTATATCATATAGCTCCCATACAAACAGCAAAGTCACGAACAGTGACTTTTCTTAATAACTTCGTTATTTTCTGAGCTATTGTCGTGAAATTTAATATTGGTATGCCAAATTTGATCAAGATCGGGTGACTATATCATATAGCTCCCATAGGAACGATCTTTCGAAAACAGTGACTTTTGTCAATAACTTCGTTACTTTTGACGCGGTTGCTTTCAAATTAAACATTTGTTAGTTTAATGTATCTGTTAATGGCTGTGCCAAATTTGATAAGGA
Source organism: Drosophila willistoni (assembly GCF_018902025.1). Classification (NCBI taxonomy): domain Eukaryota; kingdom Metazoa; phylum Arthropoda; class Insecta; order Diptera; family Drosophilidae; genus Drosophila; species Drosophila willistoni. The sequence goes on from NW_025814235.1 coordinate 287,059, forward strand.
TCGGGTAACTATATCATATAGCTCCCATAGGAACGATCGGTGGAAAACAGTGACTTTGATCAATATCTTCGTTATTTCCTATGCAGAAGAAAAACTAAGATTGTAGGCCGTTCTTTCGGACACATTAGCCCTTTTAGCTTAAACGTTTTTTCACTTTGATGGCTATAGGTAAGAAAAAAGTTACCAAAAAAGTTGCAAGGGTATACAAACTTTGACGCGGTCGAAGTTAGCCCCGGCACTCTGGTTTTTAGTATTGCTTTAACTATTGTTGCTAATTCGATTTATTCCAGCGTTGCATATGAGCGAAGAATTTAAAAACATTTAGATTAATGAATGGTTTTAATAAATGAATAATTTTAAAAATACCGCGCAAACATCAAAACATCGATATTTCATCGATGTTTGACATTGAAAACATCGATGGTCGCAAACATCGAGTTTTTCCAGCTCTAGCTTGTGTGTGTATCCACATACACAGCAGAATACTCTGCTACTTTGTTCATTTCGAATAATGACTAGAGCTGAAAAACTATCGATGTCACTATAGAAGTATTGAATATTTCCTTTTTTGCGCCATCATCGATTGTTTTTCTTCGCTATCGATTGTGCGGAGAATTTTTCACATCACTTAAATTGGCGGAAAGTTAATT